>NC_088330.1:24517500-24652500 GCF_036884655.1 Musa acuminata AAA Group | reverse complement strand
TTATTGGATCCCATGGACGAAATCCAATAAGAGCCCATGAGAGATTATTGGATAGAGATCCACTAATCTAAAAGGCTTGGGTTATTGGATGCAGATCCAATACCCACTAGGGGTGGATCCATTAGGTTTTGATAGGGGACCTTTATAAATAGGAGGGATTCAAAGCCACATAAGCTAGAGCCTTTGCTTGCCTCTCCTATTCTCCTTCCCCTCTCCACCTCAAAGCAAGCATGGAGTTTTGAAGAGCGTCGTTGTAGCCCTGTTGTGTGGATCACCACTAGAGAGGAGGACACTTGACCTCCTTCACCCTCTCCTAAGGATCTGCAAGGAAACAGGGATATGCGATCTCCCTAGGTAACACAATCTATTCTATACGTACTTTTTCAGTTTCGCGGATTTTACACACCAATCTTCGCACGACGACGAATATCTCTTTGGGAATCAGGGATTTTTGTTTTCTTGTTCTTCCGCTGCGTATGTGATGTCGCCCCCAAGATTTCCCAACAGTGGTATCAGAGCCAGGTTGTTCGTGCGAATGATTGGTTTTGAACTACTTGTGTTGTGTTTTGAAGAAACTTTTGACATCAAAATCGTTGCCTATGATTAAGTTGTAATCACATGAGGAGGTGCAGCGGGAGCGTGGATGCGATAGCGGGACCCACGAGATGGACGATTGCGATGCATGAAGATGCATCGAGATGTCGACGGAACCGACGAGGACGAGATTGACAATCATAAGGCATGGAGATGCACCATTGCACACATAGATATTGATGTGAGTGATTAGGCCTACTAGCTCAGGCCTAATCACATTAGGTTGTGGTCCATGATCATCTGGTGTGATTGCTTATACACATATTAGATATGTATATATATTTGCATACGATGTAGATATATATTAAATATATATATGTGTGACATGTCATATTAGGAGACCAAATCATAGAAACATCTCTCTCGATAATATTAAGTCGATAAACATGAGGCAATTAGATTGACCCACGTGGCCTTCCATCGTTATAAGTAGGAACCGATTCCCGGTGTAGGTTGAGTTGGTCGAGTCCCTCGAGACTCACCTATATCGCGATTCGCTATCTTGCTTACGACATAGAGATGTCACCGGTGACCTGAGGACATGGTATGCTTGGTCGAGTCCCTCGAGGGTATATCATCAAATTAGACTCATCTTGTAACGAAGGTGTTGACTTAACCGAGCATCATGGTTGGTCGAGTCCCTCAAGACTATGGTGATTCAGAAGCCAAACAGGACAAGAATCACAAGGTGCTGTGATCGGCAAGAGTTGCCTACCTTTTAGGCTTAGTGTGATTGGTCGAGTCCCTCGAGGTTTCACTAAGACGCTGATTGGATCCTGATCCCCACTAGAAGTCTGCCGGAGACTTCCATTTCACATGCTAAGGGTGTTGCGTGACTCGTTAGTAAAAATAGCGGAAGCATATTAAGATAGAAGTCCATATCTTGATAGTTTATTTCTTGAAAAATCTGCATTTTATTCATTTCTACTGCATCTTTATTTTCAGAAAATATCGCTTTCAAATCCCTAACATGGCATAGTTAATGTCAACCACCTCATTAGTCCAAATTATACGGATTGGCTCCATAACTTGAGAATTGTTCTCAAGGCTGAGAAAATCGTGTACATCCTTGATACAGTGATGCCTACGCCCGAAGAAGGGGCAAGCGAGGATGAGATCGCTCACTACGTGAAGTACATTGATGACTCCACTCTTGCTTAGTGCTATATGTTGGACTCTATGACTCCTGAGTTACAGAGACAACATGAAAAGATGGATGCCAGATCCATTCTCCTACATGTCCGTAAATTGTTTGAAGAATAGGGAAGGACTCAACGATATGAGATATCCAAGAGCCTATTCCACGCTAGGATGACTAAGGGGACACCGGTTCAGAACCATGTCCTAAAGATGATTGAGTGGATAGAGAAACTCACAGGTCTAGGAACGGTCCTAGAGGATAACTTGTGTGTGGACATTGTGCCTCAGTCCCTACCAGATTCCTTTTCATAGTTCATAATGAATTTTAATATGAACAAGCTTAAGGTGACTCTCCCAGAGCTCCTCAATATGTTGAGGGAGGTAGAAAGTACTATTAAGAAAGAGAAGTCAGTTCTCTACACTGGTGAGACCAGAAAGAAAAGGAAAGCAGAAAAGTTCCTAAAGAAGGGAAAGGCCAAGGGTAGACAAGGTAAAGCAAAGGTTGCTAAGAAAGACCTAACAAAGGACAAAAGCTAGTGCTTCCATTGTGGCAAAGATGGGCACTAGAAGAGGAACTGCACAAAGTACCTTATAGAGAGGGCGAAATAGAAGCTTGGAGAAGCTTCAGGTACATTCATGGTCAATCTCCAATTGTTAGATTCTTGTGATAGTGCATTGGTATTGGATACTAGTATTGCTTATCACATCTACAATTTATTGTAAATTCTAGCAAAGCCGTGGGGAGATTGGCGAGAGGAATATTGCATAAAGGTTTGCTTATGCTAGACACTACTCCACATATCATGAATGTAAGTGTGTCTAAGAGGAAAAGAAATGAGGTGAACAGTGCATACCTATGGCATTATAAGCTAGGTCACATCCATAAGAGAATGATTCAAAAGTTACTAAATGATGGATATCTAGATTCATTCAACTATGAGTCATATGCAACTTGCGAGCCTTGCCTTCATGAAAAACTGACCAACTCTCCATTTAGTGGAACTAGAGAGAGAGCCACTGAGTTGTTGAAACTCATATATAGTGATGTATGTAGACTGATGTCAACTCATGCCATTGGTGGATACTCCTACTTCATTACCTTTAGTGATGATTTCTCAAGGTATGGATATGTGTACTTAATGAAGTACAAGTCTGAGGCTTTTGAGAAATTTAGAGAGTATAAGAATGAGGTGGAGAACCAGACTAGAAAAAGTATCAAAACTCTTCGATCAGATCGAGGAGGTGAGTACTTAAGTACAGAGTTTACTCAGTTCCTCAAGGACCATGGGATATTATCCCAATGGACATGTTAGAACCCTTTTTCTGAGCTTTTGAATAATGTTTATTGAGTTTGTTTAGTCCAGTTGTTTATTGAGTCAGTTTGGTTCAATTAGAGTCAAAGTAGAGGTTTATTTAATATTTATTTATTATTAGAGTTCAAGTCCTGATGGACTTTGGGTGGAGCTCTATAAATAGGGATGTAACTGTTCTTTTCAGTAATCTATGAAAAATACTATTCTGTCTTTGGACAAACCCTAGGAGGCCGATCCCCTCGAAGTGATCAAGGAGGGCCGATCCCCTGCTTCCAGCCAGCCCACTCGCCGCTGCTTCTCTCCGGCCAGCGCCCACCATCGCCCCGCTTCCCGACCGGCGACCACCGCCGCCGCTGTTCCCCGGCCAGGAGACGACGCTGCCAACGTCCATCCCAGCCCTACTACCGCCGCCCGCCTCCCCTTGCGTCGCAGCGCAGCCGCTCGACCTCTCCTCCTCGGCGATCGTTGGTGACGCTGCTCCCAGCCGCGCCACCACCGCTGCCTCTCAACCGCCGCTTGCCTTCCCTTGGGTCGCAGCCGCAGCGGCCGATTGTCGCCCTCCTCGCGGCGACCGAAACAGGGCAACTCACGGATTGCCCTTGTTCCCAGCCGCATCGCCTCCGCTCGATCACCTGGCCAGCGACCTCTTCTCCTCGCGTTCCCATCTCGCTCGAGTGAGAAGGACCGCCGGCACCACAGCCGCAACCCTAGCCGTGCCCCCCCCCCTTGGGTCGCAGCCCCTCGTTGCAGCGGTTGCAGAAACAGAGTTCCTCTGTTGCCGCAGCCCCTCGTCGATCGCAGCCACGCCTCCCAGCAGCCGATCCTCCTTGCTCTGCATCTTTTGTAACCGAAACAGGGCTATCACGGCAACTCACATCTGCTGCCCTTGTTTCCAGCCGCCGACGTCGCCTCGAACGCCGTCGCCGTCGCCTTCCAGCCGCTGCTCCCCCGTGCGACGACCGCCGCTCGCCTCCCAGCCGCTGCTCCCGCTCGCTTCCCAGCCGCTGCTTCCCTTTGCTCTGCATCGGTGGTGACCGAAACAGGGCAGTTACCACCGTCGCAGTCGCGGGTCCCCTTGCTGCCGCAGTCGTGGATCCCCTTGCTGCTGCGAACGCCGGTTGCCACCACCGTCGCCACTGCTGCCCAGCCAGCGACGACGCCGCTCGCCGCCCAGCCTGCCACGACCCTCGCTGCCTCCTTCTCCACCGCCGCCGCTGCGCTCCGGCCAGCAACGACTGCTGCTGCTAGCCACCGCAGCCTTCACCTCAACCCCATCAATCTGCACCGTTGCTGCAGCCCACCTTGCTCTGCATCGTTGCCGCAGCCTCAACCCCGGCCGCTTCAACGCCACCTCCCTCTTATTCTGCCTCCGCTGCTGCAGTTTTCGGTTGCCATCATCGCAGCGTCAACACGGTTGCTCGGCGATTGCTTCCTTGAGTCACAACAGTCGCAACCGTCGTCTTTCAGCCTTGGTGCTCTCATCTCACGCAGTGACACAAACACAGGGTAGCTACTCTTCCTCTAACGCAGTGACCGCAGCACTGCCTTGGCGTCCACCTCCTCGGCAACTTCGCATCGATAGTGTTGATGCCCTTGACCCGACACCAAAAACAGGAGTTGAGATTACAGATTTGCAGTCTTACGCAATGGCCATTGATAACTCGGTGAAAGCACAAATGGAAGCATTGGAAATCAGAATTGAGAATCGACTGCAAGAAACACTTAATGATTTCAAAAAGAGCCTAATGGAGAGCATTAGTAAATTTCAACAAGGTGGGAGCTCAAGTTCTACGTTGCACAGATATGCAGATACAGGAAAAGGGCCCCAAGATTATGACACAAATTACTCACACATGAAGATGGAATTTTCGAGATGGAAAGATGGAGATCCGACCAATTGGATCTCTAAGGCAGAAAAGTTTTTCCATTTTCACAGAACCCCAGAAGAATCCAAGATAGAAGTGGCCTCAATCCAGCTCGAGGGAGATGCACCCCAGTGGTACGATTGGTATGAAACTTTCCACGGAGTTCCTTCATGGGAGCAGTTCAAAAGAGGGCTTCTTGTTCGCTTTGGCCCATCCGAATATAAGAATGTTGATTGCCAGCTCGCCAAAATTCATCAAACTTCTATAGTGTTAGAATATCATAGTAGGTTTCAAACATTATCAAATCAAGCTAGAGATTGGTCGAACCGACAACTTCTGGATACATTTATTGAAGGGCTTATTCCAAAGATCCGTTGTGAAGTTAAGGCTCGTCAACCCCGTACTATGATAGCTGCGATCTCATTTGCAAATCTACATGAGAAAAAAATTAGCAAGGAAAGATCAGCAAGGGGTTTGTATTATGATGAAAAATGGAGTATGGAGCACCGATGTAAACAAGGGCAACTTTTGATGATTGAACCAATTGGAGAAGAACCGAAAGCTAAGAATATGGACTCTGATCATGAAGGTATAAATTCTAATAATGATGTTGGACCTACCATATATACAATGCATCCATTAGCCGACTACTCTAACCCGCAAACTATGGAAGTTGGCGAAACTCTGGAACATCAGCCTGTTATAGTTTTGATTGATACTGGTAGCACTAACAATTCTATGGACAGTGAGACCATTGACCGATTGGCCCGCCATATTGAAGACTATGACAGATTCGAAGTAAAGATCATTGATGGACAGATTTTCACTTGTGATAGCAAAGGTTCAAAGATAAATTGATTATACAGGGCCAGAAGTTTCATGCAACGATTACTACACTGAAAGATCGACCTGTTGCTTACACTCTCAAAAAGTGGAGACCATACTTACTTGATCAACGGGTTGTGATGCGTTGCAGATAGTCTATGGCTAAAGTGCTGAAAGAGAAGCTCCCCGAGATTGATGCTGCTCAGCCTTGAGGACAAGGCTGATTTGAAGAGGGAGGAACTGTTAGAACCCTTTTTCTGAGCTTTTGAATAATGTTTATTGAGTCTGTTTAGTCCAGTTGTTTATTGAGTCAGTTTGGTTCAGTTAGAGTCAAGTAGAGGTTTATTTAATATTTATTTATTATTAGAGTTCAAGTCCTGATGGACTTTGGGTGGAGCTCTATAAATAGGGATGTAACTGCTTCTTTTCAGTAATCTATGAAAAATACTATTCTGTCTTTGGACAAACCCTAGGAGGCCGATCCCCTCTAAGTGATCAAGGAGGGCCGATCCCCTCGAAGCGATCAAGGAGGCCGATCCCCTCGAAGCGATCATTATCATCCCCATTTCTCCCCTTTCTTCCACGATAAGACTTTAGGGTCTTATCATTTGGTATCAGAGCCTACGATAAGACTTTAGGGTCTTATCAGGACACCTCCTTATACACCTCAGCTCAATGGTGTCTCTGGAAGGAGGAATCATACGCTGCTAGATATGGTACGGTCCATGATGAGTTTCGCTGATCTACCCATCTTATTCTAGGGATATGCCCTAGAGACCGTAGCTTACCTTCTGAACATAGTTCCAACTAAGTCAATAGAGTCTACACCATATGAGATATGGAAAGGGAAGAAGTATGATCTTAAGGTTGTTAAGATTTGGGGCTGCCCTACCCACGTTAAAATACACAACCCCGATAAGTTAGAATCAAGGACAGAGCCATGCAAATTTGTGGGATACCCCAAAGAAACTTGTGGGTATTATTTCTATCATCTTAAGGACCAAAAGGTCTTTGTAGCTAAGAGAGCAGTGTTCCTTGAGAAAGAACACATTCTTGGCGGAGATAGTGAGAGAATGATAGAGTTGAGCGAGGTTGGAGAACCAAGCTCAAGCACCACTCTATAGCCCGAGTCTGTTCAGGTACCTAATACACAAGTTTCAACTTTACGTAGGTCTAATAGAGTATCCCATCCTCCTGAGAGATATGTGAGACATATTAAAGAAGAGGATGTTGAGGATATTGATCCTCAGACCTATGAGGAGGCTATTATGAGTATAGACTCCGGGAAGTGGTAAGAAGCCATGAATTTTGAGATGGATTCTATGTACTCCAACAAGGTTTGAAACATAGTTAATGCGCCCGAAGGTATTGTACCCATCGGTTGCAAGTGGATCTTTAAGAAAAGGATCAGAGTAGATGGAAAGGTAGAGACCTATAAAGTAAGGTTAGTGGCTAAGGGGTATCGTCAAAAGCAAGGTGTTGACTACGACGAAACCTTCTCACCCGTAGCAATGCTAAAATCCATCACAATTCTATTGGCTATTGTAGCACACTATGATTATGAGATCTGGCAAATGGATGTGAAAACCACATTCCTCAATGGGAACCTTAAGGAGGAGGTGTATATGATGCAACCTGAGGAATTTGTGTCCAAGAACTACCCAAATAAGGTGTGTAGGTTGCTTAGATCCATTTATGGACTAAAGCAAGCTTCCCGAAGTTGGAACATAAGATTTGATGAGGCAATCAGATCTTATGACTTAGTTAAGAATGAAGATGAGCTTTGTGTGTACAAGAAGGTAAGTGGGAGCGCTATCACCTTTTTGATGTTATATGTGGATGACATCCTGATCATTAGGAATGACATAGGAATGCTATCTACAGTAAAGACTTGGTTATCTAGATACTTCTCTACGAAGGACTTAGGAGAAGCATCCTATATCTTAGGGATTAGAATCTATAGAGGTAGATCCAAGAGGATGCTTGGCTTGTCTCAGTCTAGGTACACAGAAACCATTGTTAAAAGGTTTGGCATGGAAAATTCCAAGAGAGGTCTCATACCGATGAGACATAGGATATCGCTTTCTACGAGTATGTCCTAAAAGACTTCAAAAGAAATGACGAACATGGATATGATACCTTATGCCTCAGCAATAGGATCTATCATGTATGCCATGCTATATACTAGGCCTGATATAGCGCATACTTTGAGTATCACGAGCAGGTATCAAGCGGATCCAAGGTTGGAGCATTGGAAAGCAGTAAAGTGTATCCTTAAGTACTTGAGAAGGACTATGGATCTTTTACTAGTATATGGAGGTAATAGCCTTAAGATTGAAGGCTACACAGACTCAAGTTTTCAGTCTGATGTCAATGATAGCAAGTCGAATTCAGGGTATATGTACACCTTGAATGGAGGAGTAGTGTGCTGGAAGAGTTCCAAGCAAGATATTACTGTTGACTCGACCACAGAAGCGGAGTACATTGCTGCATCAGATGCAACAAATGAGGGAGTCTGGTTGAAGAAGTTCATCATAGATTTGGGAGTCGTGCTAGGTAGCGAGGAGCCGATCTCCTTATATTGCGACAACAATGGGGCGATTGCTCAAGCGAAGGAACCTAGGTCTAATCAGAAATCTAAGCATGTTCTGAGGAGGTTCCACGTTATTAGAGAGATCGTAACCCGAGGAGATGTAGCAGTGGAAAGAGTTCCATCCGAAGATAACATTGCAGATCCACTGACAAAGTCGTTGTCTCATATTGCCTTTGAGCATCATAGGGGTCTGATGGGGATCAGATACATAGGTGATTAGCTTTAGGTTAAGTGGGAGATTGCTAGTCATAGGTGCCCAACAAGCCAATCATGTGAGTGATGACACATGTGACTTAATACATAATTTTTTTCCTTATTATATTTTAGCATATATCACTTTATAACTATTGCATATATATATATATATATATATATATATATATATATATATATATTGTGATGTCCTTGGATTTGTGCAATGGGAATCGGATCGTGATGAGATCACGAAAATGAGATCGATTAACCTTTAAACACATATCCTAAATAATCCCGGTCATAGGTTACTCGAGAGGGACATCGTGATAACCGGACAGACTGGTGTGCTGTATACCCGTCCATATGATGGATGCAGCGAGTCTCATAACTGATCATGTAGGGACACTAGGGATACAGTATAGGTGCTCATTGGAGAATGAGTTCACTAATTGATCCGCTTACGAAATGTTGGATGGTTGATGATACCTTATTGTCAGACAGCGATTCCGTAGTCCTAGTGGTATATCTGGTCCTTAGACTTGAGACACTAAGGATGTCCTGTATGAGTGCTCCACTCTTTGATACCGGACTTATAGGTTTGGCTGTCCTAGATCTAGTACAGTTGGTCATTAGGAATGGTAAACGACCTTATGAGGGCTATTGAGTGTCGATAGAGGATCATCCACTCTCGGCGTCATGAGAGGAATATCCCATCTGTTCTTGCTCAGACAAATCCCTGGCCAGGGTCATTCGGGTTGAGAGAGAAAGAGGTCTCCGAGAGAATCCGATTAGAGCGAGACTCGAGTAGAAACCATATGGGTCTGACAGGCTCGATATACGATCTCTGGGATATTAGATGGATGAGGGACTATAGGTACACGGTAACTGAGGATAAACAAGTCCAATGGATTGGATTCCCTTGTATCGTCTGGGGACTACGACGTAGTGGCCTAGTACGTCCGTAGTCGATGTGTCGAGTGAATTATTACATAGATAATAATTCACAAAGTTAGAAAAAGTTCTGATAGGTATAACTCACGGCCAGCTCGATATTGGGCCTAGAGAGTCACACACATATGGTAGGCATTGCGATGAGTAGAGGTTTGGATATGAGATATCCGACAGAGCCCTTGTCTTATTGGATATCCAATAAGCCCATAAATTATTGGATCCCATGGACGAGATCCAATAAGAGCCCATGAGAGATTATTGGATAGAGATCCACTAATCTAAAAGGCTTGGGTTATTGGATCCATTAGGTTTTGATAGGGGACCTCTATAAATAGGAGGGATTCAGAGCCTCATAGGCTAGAGCCTTTGCTTGCCTCTCCTATTCTCCTTCCCCTCTCCACATCAGAGCAGGCCTGGAGTTTTGAGGAGCGTCGTCGCAGCCCTGCTGTGTGGATCACCACTAGAGAGGAGGATGCTTGACCTCCTTCACCCTCTCCTGAGGATCTGCAAGGAAATAGGGATATACGATCTCCCTAGGTAACACAATCTATTCTATACGCAGTTTTTCAGTTTTGTGGATTTTACGCACCAATCTTCACACGACGACGAACATCTCTTTGAGAATCGGTGATTTTTGTTTTCTTGTTCTTCCGCTGCGCATATGATGTCGCCCCCAAGATTTCCCAACAACTCAACTTGCGAAGGTAAAGTTGGGATCAAAAGGCCTTGGCACGAGGCAAGAGGGCATGAAAGTGAGTACTCTTGAAGAATATATCATAGTGCTACAATTTAAGTTACCATGCAGGAAGCGTTGTGCAATAGAGATTGTGCTAGGGTAAAGGCCTAGAATTCAGATAATTGTACATCAATTTCAATAAAGTTAGTGGACTTTGAGAGCTGCTAGGCGACGGAGTATACTACAACTATGCTTCATCCGAGTATGACATGAGAGTGGGTGGACGAAGATCATTTCCAAATGAGCTAATACAATCGAAGGTGGTGAAGGCCCTACGATGTGCTGGCAGAGGCCACACATTAAGAGATTATAGTCCAAGTTCTTCCCATAAATATTAGAATGCAATGGAGATATCATCAAGAGATGACATGGTGTAGCGGATCATGGTGGATAGTTCGAGGCAATGCATCACACACAAGAGATGTCTTGTGAGGGACATGATCATGCAAAGTTATAATCGAGAGCTATTGGGAGCTCCACTTTAATGAATAATACGACGACAAGAAGGGCTATGGATTCACTGAGTGAATGCTATGGTACTATAGAGGCAAGCCTTTCATGCGTGTATCAAATTTTGGATTGGATGAAAGCTTTAGTTATCAGCATATGGGAGCTATGTACCACCAAGAAGGAATTCTAAGTGTAAGTACTAGTTGGATTACTCCAAAGCTCATATTCACTTAAAGAATCCCGACAAGTTAGAGGACAAAGCTGAGTAAGTGAACGTTGCTACCAAGGAAGCTAAGGAGAATAGAACCAATGTGAGCCCTACAACATGATAGTAGAGGTTATGCATTAGAGTTACAGACTATCTTTCCATTGACTCAAAAAATACAGAGGTGTTGAAGTAAGGGATCGAAAGGGGCGAGGAAGCGACGACTAGTCTAAAGGAACTCAATTATCCAAAACTGAGTGTCGATTAAAATAGAGGTGGACTAGGAGAAGTATCATAGTATCACAAAAGTATATTTACCAATCGCAAAGAAAGAGACATAGATATGAGGCAATGGATAGTAGGGCCGATAGTATAACCATGAGCATGGCAGTGCCATGGTATCACAGAGGTGGGACTTCCATGAAGTCATCAATCCCTTGCTCTTATGGAAGGAGAGTGTTTGGTTATGAAATGAGCCAAGGAGGTAGAGAATGTAAAAACAAACTCCAAGTATCAAGACAAGACTAAAGGGAGGAAGCTAGGAAACTTCATAAGACTGGTTTCAACGGGTTTCCCATTAAAATAACCAAAAGTGGGAGGACTTCAAGTCGATGTAGGAGTACTTGACTAAGAAACGAAATAGGTAATACGTAACGCTATACCTTTTCTACTCAAAGGAATAGGCAGTAGAGATGATGAAAAAGATAATACAATCCCAAAAGCAACCAAAACTATTAGAGACTTGCTCCAAGTCGGGGTGAAATTTTACTTTTTTCAGGTATAACTTCTAGCATTTCAAAAGTTCAATGGCAATGAAAAGGAAAATCACAGTGGTTAACTCAATACAACGAGTGCAAACATTTTGAGTGCTTTGAAAGTATAAACAAAGAGTAGGCAAAATCGTGGAGGTAAGCAAAATCGAGTAGCCTTTACCTTATCAACTCTTAAAATAATAGACGAAATCAAGTACCCAATTTTTTTACTTATCTAGTATAGGAGCTTTACATAGGTTCAAATCCTCACTAATGATGATTGATACCATCAAGAGTAGACTGTTTACTTTATTTTCCATTAGAATATTAATCAAAAGTGAAAATGATATGTGTTGAATCTCGTATTTTGATGATGAAACCACTTGATATGTGTTTATGATTTAAACTGCATTTTGAGCGATGCAGGTCTACTCGATCAGGTTTAGACAGTTGACGTAGGAGGAATTGACGTTGCGCCGGAAGAGATCACGTCAGGATATTGGATGGCTGAATGCTTCGGACGTCGGGCATCCCGCCAAGGAGAGCGAAAATGTGCCAAGGATATCGGGGTTGCGGAGGTCAATCGCCGATTGGGCAACAAGCCGCAAGAGAGGACGATGCACCGAAGAATCGGACGAAGCGCCAACCAATGACGTGCCGGGCAACAGAATGTCAATTCGCGTTGTAATAATTGTCTAGATCGGAGTTGAGTTTTGGTTTGTGTGTGCAGGATTAACTTCGATAACGATGAAGACATAAAGCGAAACAAAGTACTGGAGTCAAGCGCGAAGGATTCGTTGGGAGTTCAAGAGTTCGACGGAAGTCCGAAGGTTCGTCGGGAATGCTACCGGAACTAGCCGAGAATGAGTAGGGAGCTTGCCAAAGGGTTTTTCGAAAGCTCGCCGGAAGGTTCGTTGGAAGTTCGCGGAGCTCACCGAGAAAGATCGGAGCTTACCGAAGAAGCTCGTTGGAACTCGCCAAGATCAAATCGTGAAGTCTAGGAGCTTGCCGGGAGTCCGTAGAATGGTTTCCGAGAGTTTATCGGAAGATCGTCGGAAGTTCGCCGGAAGCTCGCCGGAAGAAGTCTTGACTTACGGACTTTGTAATAGCTTAGAAAATGTCTTTAAATTCGTAGTTAGCACGTTAATTAGGGTTAGGATTAGGTGTTAATCCTATAACCCAAGTAGGGGCCAATTGGGCCCGAGTTCGGACTGGTTTGGGCCAAGTTTGGAGCCCAACCAGTGAGCTGAATTGGCCTAGGCGGTGGCACCGCCTAGGCTGGGCGGTGGCACCACCCAGCACCCGAGAGCTAGGCGGTGACACCTCCTGGGCTAGGCAGTGGCACCGCTTGGTTGGGCGGTGGCACCGCCAGCATCGAGAACATAAGAGAATTCAAATTTTTGGAGCCCAAATTTGAATCCTCTTGAGGCCTATAAATACCTCTCAAGTCTCAGCTGAGAATACAACTCTTTGAGCAGCAAGTGATTGAGAGAAAAGTCTTAGAAAGGTCTTTGCCTTTCTTATTTTCAATTTGCTAGAGAGTTCTCCTCCTTCTTTCTTGCTGAAAATTTGTAAGAGGTTGAACTGCTTGTAAAAGGTTGTAAGAGGGGTATTTGCCCTTCCATTTCAAAAGATTTGCTAGTGGAAGGTGGGAGCCTCATCGAAGAGGGGCCTCGCAAGTGGATGTAGGTCATTTGACCGAACCACTCTAAAATCAGCGTGATCTCTAGTTTGCATTTCGTTATTGCTATTTACATTACTGCAAACCTTCTTACATGCTTTAGTTCCTTATTACCTTTGCTGCGCAACTTTAAGAATACGCTTTCAAGTTAAGCTTTTCAAGTTCCGTTCTTATCGTAAGAAAGATTTGTTGAAACCAACGTTTTAATCTGCTGCACTAATTCACCCCCCCCTCTTAGTGCCGCTCCGTTCCTAACAATTGGTATCAAAGCAAGGTTATCTCTCATATTTGGTTTAATACCCAAGAGAGATGGCTTACTCCGGCATGCAAGAGGGCCATTCTATTGCACGACCACCTTTGTTTAATGGGTCGGATTACACATATTGGAAGACTCGCATGAGGATCTTCCTCATTTCTATGGACTTTGAGTTTTGGTCTATTGTCGAGAATGGATTTCAAAAATCTTCTCTTCCGATGAGCGAATGGAATGAATCGGAAAAAAAGGTTTTTACTTTAAATGCAAAGGCTATGAATGCCTTGTTTTGTGCACTAGATAAAAATAAATTTAATCGCGTTTCAATTTGTGATTCGGCTTTTGATATTTGGAGAACTCTTGAAGTCACTCATGAAGGCACTCGCCGAGTGAAAGAGTCCAAAATCAACATCCTTGTGCATTCTTTTGAGCTTTTTCAAATGCAACCAAGCGAGACTATAGGCGACATGTACACCCGTTTCTCGGATGTCGTCAATAATCTAAGAGTTCTTGGTAAATCTTTTTCGAATTTTGATCTCGTAAGCAAGATCTTAAGATCCCTTCCAAAAAGGTGGGACTCTAAAATACTTGCAATACAAGAAACAAAAGATTTAAATATTTTTCCACTTGAAGAACTAATTGGTTTGTTGATGACATATAAAATGGTACGCAATGCACATGATGAACACAATGAACACTTGAACCACCTTCCAAAAAACAGGAAGGATTTCAAACCCCGGACAAATGAATACCACTTGAGCAATGACTCAAGTGATGAGGACAATGATGAACTTGAACTTCGAACACTAAATCTTAATAAGTTTATTAAACAAAATTCTAAAATAAACAATAAACTTGAACGGAGGGAGAGGCCAAAGAAGAGGTAGGCAACCAAGGATGAATCAAGAACTTCCAAAGGTGAAACGGAGAATTGAGCTTTGACGGGCTTCGACTACAAGGTAAGTAACTCAACTCTCTTGAATTATTTTGAAATTACTTGATGTTTTCCATGATGCATTTTCTCTTTTCTTTTGAATAATTATTTTTCTTGAAAATTGTATGTTTTATGTTAATAGAATAAAATGTTAGATTTAAATAATCATATATATGTGCTTGAGAAGCAAGAATGTGTATTTTGATGATTTTCATATTAACTTTCAATGATGATGCATGGTTTTTATATGGAAGGCTTGATGATATTTTTTTTTAAACCTTGTCTTTGGTTTTCAAACATGATGTATGTTTTTGACATAAGAACAAAACTTGAGCATGCTAATATAAAGTCAATCACATAAATTAAAACTAAAGTAGTTTTAGTTATCTATAAGAATCATTCAAAATTATGTTCAATGAAACCATTGCATAATGATGTAATGAAAATATTAAATATTTTGAAACCATGTTTTAGTGTCATGCATAATGATCATGCTTAATAAATTTTAAAATTATGCATATGAATCTTGTGATTTATTGATTATTGATTTTTACCATAATGAAAGTGCCTTATTAATCTTTGTTGTAATAAATCTTACACTTTCGGTTTTAAACATTATATATGTTTTTATTTGGTATAAGTGAAATAAAATCATATGAATTGAAACAACTAAAAAGAGGAAAATATTTTTTCCTTGAAAAATTATTTTTCTCTATCCTATTGATCTTGATGTTTATTATGATAAATCTATGTATACCATTTTGAATCTCTTGAAAGTAATGTTGATATTTTGATGATTTTGATGATTTAAATTTGAAATGAGTTTTATCAAAATCATGATATTGATTTCTTGGAATAACATGCGATTACCTTTGATGATCATTTTGATTCATGGAATTTTGGATTCATGACTTGGTCTTACATTTGTTTATGAGATGGTTGAAATCTTTGTACGTTTGAATTCTTCCCTTCTCCTTTCAATTTATGCATGTTATATTTTAAAGATTTAAAACCATGTTTTGGTATCATGCATATCTAAGAAATATTGATGTGACAAATTGAATAAGTTGAAAATGAATGATGATTTTTCTCTTGAATATAACTTGTGATATTTTTTTTATATAAATCATCATTTTGATTTCTCGACATTCGATATATGAGATTTTATTATAAATCAAAATTTCTCATTAATCGATCTTCTACGATTTTACTTAATATTCTCTTGAGAGGAGATTTTCTAAATGAATCATGATTTTTCCTTGTGAGTTCTTGGAGTTATTACTTGATTTTTCTTTTAAAACAAGATCTCTTCCTTGTACCCCTATGATTTTTCTTGATATTTTATTTAAAGAAGATATTTACTATATGAATCATGTCTTTTGGTATTCAAATGATTTTATCCTTCATGACATGATTTCTTTGTATTTATGGCTTGCATGGCTTGAAATGTTTTGGTATGATGCATGCAATGATGAAATATTCATAAAGTTAAAATGATGTATGCAATACTTATGATAATGATGTACATGATGTATTTATTGCATATGATGTGTATCATGAATGTTTTAAATGATGAATGTTTGGTATCATGATCAACATGTTGATAAATGCTTGAAAATTTTAATGTTTGAGTATCATGTATGATATGCTTATTAATGATGATTGATTTATTTTTCGGTATCGTGCATGAAAAATAAGGTTATTGAAATTGTGTATGTTTTAATTTGAATATATAATGATGCACAAATAAGAATGATACTTACCTTTGTCATAATATGAAAATTGATATAAAGGTCTTCCCTTCTTTTTGACAATGACAAAGGGGGAGCAAGAATTTCTAGCGTGAACATCATGAAAAGAGGCAAACTAACTAGCTTGCACAATTCAAGATGAAAGCAAAAATTGCACTTCTCAAAAGAGAAGATGCAAATGTAACATTTGCCAAATTGTTTGCTTGCCTCATGTAAAACATTATCTCTTGCTAGTTTGGCATTTTTGCTAGCTTGTATGTTGCAAAACTTGATCACTTTTTCAAACATTTTACTAGCTTACATTTTGCAAAGAAAGCAAAAATGGCACTTCTAGAAGAAAGAGCTTGTTATTTTGAACATCACAAGCTTGCCTATCTTAAGAAACAAAAATTTCAAAAGTGATATCTTGCCTATCTCAAGAAGCAAAACTTGCAACTTGCACATTGCAATAGGAAGCAAGAATTATGAGCTTACACAAGAAAGCTATCTTGCATTTGCTTTCGAAATTTTTGCTAGCTTGTGTATTGTGAAACTTACATATCGTAAAAATTGCTAGCTTGTAGTCTAAAGAGAAGCAAAAAGTTGCTATCTCAAAAGAAGCAAATGTGCTATCTTTCCTATCTTAAGAGGCAAAAATGCTAACTTGCACATCTAGCAAAACTTGACAAATTTGCATATTTCAAGAAGCAAGAGTTGCTTTCTTGAACATCTCAATATTGCTAGCTTGCATGATGTAGAACTTACTATCTTGAACATTACCAAAAGTGCTATCTTGTATGCTGTAAAACTTGCATATCTAAAACTTGATAGCTTGAATGTCCTAAGCATGATGCATTACTTGCTAAATTTTCTAGCTTCAAAACTGCATGATGATAAAACTTAATATTATGTTTTTCATGCAATGAGTTGAACTTATATTACAAACACAAAGAATAGTTGTACTTCTCCTTTTTGTTGATGACAAAGGGGGAGAAGTATGTTGATGAAATGATATACATAAGTTTATGCTTATGTTAATGATGATGTGTTGCAAGTATTCATGATGAATATTGCAATAACTTGAATTCAGTTTGAATTCAAGGTTCTATCAATATGGCATATTGATAGGGGGAGTTTGTTTAAACTCCGGGAGTTAAGGTTAACTCCGTCATCAAGTAGTTGTCATCATCAAAAAGGGGGAGTTGATGAAATGATATGCATACGTTTATGCATATGTTCATGATGATGTGTTGCAAGTATTCATGATGAATATTGCAATAACTTGAATTCAGTTTGAATTCAAGGTTCTATCAATATGGCATATTGATAGGGGGAGTTTGTTTAAACTCCGGGAGTTAAGGTTAACTCCGTCATCAAGTAGTTATCATCATCAAAAAGGGGGAGATTGTTGAATCTCGTATTTTGATGATGAAACCACTTAATATGTGTTTATGATTTAAACTGCATTTTGAGCGATGCAGGTCTACTCGATCAGGTTTAGACAGTTGACGCAGGAGGAATTGATGTTGCGCCGAAAGAGATCACGTCAGGATATTGGATGGCTGAATGCTTCGGACGTCGGGCATCCCGCCAAGGAGAGCGAAATTGCGCCAAGGATATCGGGGTTGCGGAGGTCAATCGCCAATTGGGCAACAAGCCGCAAGAGAGGACGATGCACCGAAGAATAGGACGAAGCGCCAACCAATGACGTGCCGGGCAACAGAATGTCAATTCGCGTTGTAATAATTGTCTTGATCGGAGTTGAGTTTTGGTTTGTGTGTGCAGGATTAACTTCGATAACGATGAAGACATAAAGCGAAACAAAGTACTGGAGTCAAGCGCGAAGGATTCGTTGGGAGTTCAAGAGTTCGACGGAAGTCCGAAGGTTCGTCGGGAATGCTACCGGAACTAGCCGAGAATGAGTAGGGAGCTTGCCAAAGGGTTTTTCGAAAGCTCGCCGGAAGGTTCGTTGGAAGTTCGCGGAGCTCACCGAGAAAGATCGGAGCTTACCGAAGAAGCTCGTTGGAACTCGCCAAGATCAAATCGTGAAGTCTAGGAGCTTGCCGGGAGTCCGTAGAATGGTTTCCGAGAGTTTATCGGAAGATCGTCGGAAGTTCGCCGGAAGCTCGCCGGAAGAAGTCTTGACTTACGGACTTTGTAATAGCTTAGAAAATGTCTTTAAATTCGTAGTTAGCACGTTAATTAGGGTTAGGATTAGGTGTTAATCCTATAACCCAAGTAGGGGCCAATTGGGCCCGAGTTCGGACTGGTTTGGGCCAAGTTTGGAGCCCAACCAGTGAGCTGAATTGGCCTAGGCGGTGGCACCGCCCAGCACCTGAGAGCGGGCGGTGACAACTCCTGGGCTGGGCGGTTGCACCGCCCAGCACCCGAGCGCTGGGCGGTGGCACCGCCAGCATTGGGAACATAAGAGAATTCAAATTTTTGGAGCCCAAATTTGAATCCTCTTGAGGCCTATAAATACCCCTCAAGTCTCAGCTGAGAATACAACTCTTTGAGCAGCAAGTGATTGAGAGAAAAGTCTTAGAAGAGTCTTTGCCTTTCTTGTTTTCAATTTGCTAGAGAGTTCTCCTCCTTCTTTCTTGCTGAAAATTTGTAAGAGGTTGAACTGCTTGTAAAAGGTTGTAAGAGGGGTATTTGCCCTTCCATTTCAAGAGATTTGCTAGTGGAAGGTGGGAGCCTCATCGAAGAGGGGCCTCGCAAGTGGATGTAGGTCATTTGACCGAACCACTCTAAAATCGGCGTGATCTCTGGTTTGCATTTCGTTATTGCTATTTACATTACTGTAAACCTTCTTACATGCTTTAGTTCCTTATTACCTTTGCTGCGCAATTTTAAGAATACACTTTCAAGTTAAGCTTTTCAAGTTTCGTTCTTATCGTACGAAAGATTTGTCAAAACCAACGTTTTAATCCGCTGCACTAATTCACCCCCCCCTCTTAGTGTCGCTCCGATCCTAACAATATGAACATACTCGGAGGTAACAACTAATTAGAATAGGAATCAATGGGCAAATTTTAAGAAGGAAAGACCCCAAAAACTTCAAAGTCTATAAGGTAATATTTGTTAAAATTCTAATAGACATCCACCAAGTTCAAGCAATCTGAGACATTTGAGAGACTAGTGCATAATAATGAATATTTTTTCCTTCATATGAAGGATCTGTATGAATAAATAAGAATTAATATAACTCTGATCTCAAACAAGAATCATTGATGAGTTGAAACAATATAGCATATCAAAGTTCATGTCATTGATGCCACAACAGAGGTTAGAGTTACTGACTTTTGTCAAGCCACAAAGGTTAGGAAACCCGACCACTACCTCATCATCGAGGCACGAGGGTTGGACGCTTAACCCCCCTTATTGTTCTTGGGACATGGAAGTCGGGAACCTGACCTTGCCCTTCTGCCACCACTTTATCCACGGAGCTCTAGAAACCCCCCTCCCCCTTCTCATTGTTAAGATGTGGAGGTCAAGCACCCAACCTTCCCCTTTCACCATCGTTGAGCCATATATTCTTTTGTTGTACAAAACTATATATACTTGTTTTCATCATGTTTACAAGTTTTATTGTATATGGAAGTAAATATTATATTTATGTATATAAAATATGTATAATTTATTACTCTTGAATGGTAAGCAACATGGATTATTGAGTGGAATTTGACTTGGCAGTAATGAGCCTTCTTGTGGAAACCTAACCTACTCGATAAGCAATGTAATGTTCGATGGAATAGCTGTAAGTTGACAGATATATATGAAATTGGCCAATCTCATAGTCATGGTCGGAGGAGAATGAGTTCCAAAAGCCACTCAAATTGGTCATATACGATCATGATTATGTAGGAAATCTTAAAAGGATCACAAGGGTAATCGAGGTATAACATATGAACATTATCAAACACTATTAAAAAGGATCAAAGGATTGTGATTCGATGTCAACTCCACAACATTTCCGTGATAAAACTTTTCAAAGGCATGAATTGTGACATAGCATTACGAAATAGTTTTGCTTCAGTAACTTCCAAGAACATTTACTCTTCTACGTGATGGAAAAATATCTATAAGAAGAGACAATCTCTTGTTTATAACTTTTTTTAGTGCCGATTCTATAATTCTTATAGTACTAGCAAATTTACATTGTTGGTCGAACGGAGACCAATGGAAAATATATGTTGCTAGAAACCTTTTGTGAAGACTGCCAAACAATTTTGTGAAGGAAACAATTAACTCTTCTATTTAGAAAAAGCGGGTGTTTTCTTTCCACCAAATTTCATGTCTCTTTTGGTACTTTGAAAGGGAAAAGGCAAAATGTTTTTTTCTATTTTCTTTCTATTTTTAATTTTTGAACTACAGGGCGTCTCCTTTAACTTGGCATTTGAAGGTATAATTATAAGGGGTCTCTATAGAGTATTTCTAATGGTTTATTATAGGGGGTAACATGAGAAACAAATGGTATATTAAAATGGTTTTATATGAATTGAATAACAACAACAATAAAAACCAAACTATAAGTTACAATTATTTACAAATAGCTATATGGATATTTTGTCGTTGGTGAGATATATAGAAAATAATATGTTTGGTTAAGTTTAGAGTATTTATTCTCTATCTTCATAATATATAATTAAATTTTTATTTGGCTCATTTTTGGTCTTGACATTTTTTCTTATTGGATTATTTTTCTTCATATATCTTTTGAGTCTTGTCGTAAGAACGGTCATTTCTCACTTAGAACTTACCTTGTTTCAACATTCCTCTATGAACTCTTGTAAGAAGGGTTATTTCTCAAACTTGTCTCGTTTGAACATTCTTCTAAGAAGGCAATATCATTTTTGAATAAATTTTGTAAGTCATCTCATAGGTTTCTATGAATTCTTCAAAAAAAATATATAAACCTTTATTTTATATATTTTATATAAATTTTTTAAGTCATCTCATAGGTTTCCTAAGAATTTGACTCACTAATCTAATATTAGTTATTTTTGTTTAGAGTTTTTAATTCATTAACAATTTCTATAAGTAGGTGGACATGTCGTTAATATATATTTTTTATTTTATTTTAAATAATTTATAAAAAGGGATTCCAAGGCTTACTAAACCTTATTTTTAAGCTTTTACAATTTCCTCACACCTTTTACAAATTCATGACATTACTCAAACTCAAGAACATGCATGAACCGAATAAAGACTTCTATAAGATAAGAAAATATGCCAAAAGGTCCTACCGCTATCACCTATATGGTGCTTCATTGCCTAGGCAATACCACAATATCCTAGTAAGAGCTCAATATGGCCCATTGACCAGCACACTGTATCCCACGTTAGCCTCCACTCGACAAAGCCTAATCAAGTCACATTTTAGACTATTAGCAACATAATTATGGCCCAATTAACTTCGATCAAAACCCCGACTCAGGCATTAGGCACTCAATCAAAGCTTCGATGACACAACGTATATGACCATTCCTTTTGATACATCGACCATACCTCTATGATATATCATCTGATCCTTTCAATCATCAATTCATCTTTCGATTTATCGATTGATTACTTGTCATGTCGATCTATCCTGCGGTTCAACATCTAATCCTCTAACTTAACTTTAAATCCTTTGGTAGTTTATATTCATAATCATAGTATCTCTTATATCTCTTATTATCATATAAGATTTATGTTTTGGATTCATTAATTAATTTCATCATCATCATCAAAGTTTTCAACCTCTTCTCTAATTCTTAACCCTAAAATAAGCTAAAGCCTATTGTATAAATGATAAAATTCTTCGTATGAGCTTATGAAAAGAAACACTAGTGGTAATAGTATTAGGCTATGTTTAATTGAATAAGATATGTTATAGATCTAATTAGATTTTGATTATGATTATCGATCAATAAAGAAAATTCACTAATGATAAGATTCCTTAAATATTTTATGGTTAAATAAGTATTGCCATGTCGAACCATTTAAAAACTTTGACTAACATTCTTAATTCATGCTTTAGAACTTCCATTTAATTTTTACCATCAACATTCTAAAAGAAAAAAAATCACCAAGTAAGTCAAAAAAGGGAAATTTTTTATTACTTTAACGAATCTCAACAAATTCAATCGATAATTCGATTAATTTTTTTAAATAAGTACCTAATTTGACTTGATCGAATTCGTGTAAATTTCATGATAATATCCAAATAGGATGGAAACTCAAAATTTTTTAAATCAACCAAGTAGTATATTTCAACTCAATTTAATTTTTCAAATAGGTTTTGGGGTCACACATTAGCCAAAAATATGTATGGTCGTAGATAATACATAATCAGTAAAAAAATTAGAATATGCTATAAATACTGTATCTTTTATTGAATGGAAAGAAATAAACTATTTAAATGATTGAATGGAAAGAAATAAACTATTTAAATGATTGTTCATGCTCTCTGCAACCATGCAAATGCAGTAAAGACTATATCTTCCAAAAGAAGAATGCAAGGATATAATATATTCAAATGATTGTTCATGGCCCGTGTAACTATATATATATATGACTTAATTGAAGTCGTTTACTCAACAAAAGTAAATATCATTCATATTGAAGGATGGCAAAAATTTCCCTCGTCTCCTTCCTTTTGGTGCTCACTATCTTCGCCTCCGGTATTATCTCTCTTTATTTGTTCTTAAATTTTATTAGATTACCTTCGGATAGTTTTTCTTTTTCTTTCTTTCGTCGAGTAACTATGGCCAAATTATTCTACGATTTCTGAGCCCCAATATGCATCTTATTTTTATTAACATTAACATTTATTTCACAGCATATAGAGGATGTTCTTTTTTTTTTTTTTTTAGATTTAAAAGACTTCATACCATGATATTTATACAAATGTATTTTCTTTATGTGGAATATGCAGTCAACGCTATTGTGACCAAGGTGGACGCAGCAAGATGTCAAGAATACTTGAATCATGGTGGCTGCAACTTATCTGCTTGTAAAGAACAATGCTTTAAGGAAAAGAATGGAGAAGGACAATGTATACCTAATTCAAACCTGTCTGATTACGCATGTGTATGCTTCTATGATTGCTGATCGAGAAAATAGTATGTCTTGAATAAAAATCTGATTTTAAATACACCATATGATACAAGATTGTGAATTTTCAAATTGTCTCCGATTCAACTGCACTCCTCCACTAAATAATTAATAATGACATATATATATATATATATATATTATATCAATAAACATACAAAATATATTGTGTACGGAAGATGGACTATCCATAGCCATCCCAAGGTGACCAAACTTGACACCATAGAGTATTGTAACTTTCTCTTTGATATGAGAAGGATACATCTATAGGAGGCTAAATTGTTTAGCGAGTTCAACATATTGCTAAACCTTCAGTGGTGCAACGGAGACTATATTGACAAAGAGTTATAATCTATCAAGTTCATTCGTGGGGGGTGGAATAATACACAGTTTTCTTAGCAAGGCAAAGTAGTCCAAACGAAGGCATATTTAGAGTCAATGTGGAGATCAGACTTAAAGGAGGATTGACCCATGAAATGGTGGGCATGAGTGCCACCATTAGCTCAATATAAACCAAGGGGTAGAATAACTTGGGTAAAATATAGTGAAGTACTTAATCTATTTGAAAAAGGTTAACATAGAAGAAGAATCATGGAGTGGAGGCACGAAGTTTTTTCGAATAGAGTCTAACGACATAAACTCTTGCAGAGATAAGAGTGAGATCATGTCATTCCATGAGTTCCTTATTTTGATGTAGTAGACTCATCCTGTATGGCGCCAAAGATGAAGGGAGCTTTGAGGCACATGCACCTTATCTTAGCGAAACATTTGATGAAGGAACTAAGGTGAGTCAACTTGCTAAGATAAAGTTGGGGTCAAAAGGCTTTGGCACAAGGCAAGAGGGCATGAAGGTGAGTACTCTTGAAGAATATATTGTAGTGCTACCATTCAAGTTACCCCACATGAAGTGGTGTGTAATGGAGATTGTGCTAGGATAGAGGCCTAGGATCAAGATAATGGTGCATCAATTTCAGTAAACTTAGTGGACTTCAAGAGCAGCTAGGCAACAGACTGTCCTACAACTATGCTTCATCCAAGTGACTTGAGAATGGGTGGACAAAGATCAATTGCCAAAGGAGCTAATACAATCAAGGGTGGTGAAGGCCTTGCGATGTGTTGGCAGAGGTCATACATAAAGAGATTATAGTCCGAGTTCTTCCCACTAATATTAGAATACAATGGAAATATCACCAAGAGGCAAAATGATGTAGCGGATCATGGTGGATAATTTGAGGCAATGCAATCAACACACACGAGAGATGTCCCGCGAGGGACATGATCATGTGAAGTTATAATCGAGAGCTCTTGGGAGCTCCACCTTAATAAACAACATAATGACAAGAAGGGCTATGGATTCAAGGAGTAAATGCTACGGTACTATAGAGGTGAACCTTTCATGCATGCATCAAATTTTACATTGGATGAAAGTTTCAATTATCAGCATATGGGGGCTATGTACCACCGAGAAGGAATTCTGAGTGTAAGTACTAATAAATCTCATGGGGGAGACTTGATCATATAGAGATATGATCGAAGTGATTAGAAGAGTCGGATTGCTCTAAAGCTCATATTCGCTTAAGGAGGCCCGATAAGTTAGAGAACAAAGTCGAGTAAGTGAATGTTGCTACCAAGGAAGCTAAGAAAAATAGAACTAATGTAAGCCCTGCAACATGATAGTGGAGGTTATGCATGAGAGTTACAGTCTATCTTTCCATCAACTCAAAAAACATAAAGGTGTTGAAGTAAGGGATCAAAAGGAGCAAGGAAGCGACGACAAGTCTAGAGTGACTCAATTATCCAAAACAGAGTGTTGGCTAAAATACAGGTGGACTAGGAGGAGTTCCATAGTGTCATAAAAGTGGATTTACCGATCGTGAAGAAAGGGACACATATATGAAGCAATGGATTATAGGGTCGATAGTATAATAATGGGAATGGTAGCGCCATGGTATCACAAAGGTAGGACTTCTATGGAATAAACATTCCCTAGAGTTATTAATCTCTTGCTCTCATAGAAGAAGAGTATTTAGTTATGAAAAAGGCCAAGGAGGTAGAGAATACAAAGACAAACTCCAATTATCAAGACAAGGCTGAAGGGTAAAGACTAGAAAACTTCATAAGACTGGTGTCAATGGGTTTCCCATTAAAATAATAAAAAATAGAGGACTCAAGTCAATGTAGTGTAGGGAAGTCTAGGGGTGACATTGCATATGTAACGGAAGAACAGAAAAAATCACCAAATTTAGCAATGATGTGTTCGTCGTTATGCAAAGATTGGTGTACAAAATCCGCAAAATCGAAAACTATGTATATGAAATATTATGTTTTACTTGGGGAGATCGTAGATCCCTGAATCCCTATAGATTTTTAGGAGAGGATGAAGAAGGTCAAGCATCCTTATCTCTCGTGATGATCCACACAATAGGGCTACGATGACACTCCTCAAATCGCTATCTAAATCTCTACACCTACTATCTGAGGTGGAGATAGGGAGAGGAGAATAGAAGGTGGCAACCAAGAAACCTCTAACCTATGGGTCTTTGGTTCCCTCCTATTTTAGAGGCCTCCTATTAACTTAACCCTAATGGATCCTGCCCTATTGAATATTAGATCTCCAGCATATTGCTCCTCCATTCAAGGTGAACACATGCCCCGAATTAGACTTGCTATCATCGATATTGAACTGAAAACTCGAGTCTATGTAGCCTTCAACCCTAAGGCTACTACCTCCAAATACTAGTAGAAGATTCTTAGTCCTTCTCAAGTACTTAAGGATACACTTTACTACTTTCTAATGCTCCATGTTTGGATCCATTTGATACCTGCTCGTGACACTCAAAGCATACACTATAATAGACCTAGTATATAGTATGACATACATGATAGACCTTATCGCTGAGGCATAGGGTATCCTATCTATGTTCGCCCTTTCTTTAGGAGTCTTTAGTGACATACTTCTAGAGAGCGATATCCCAAGTCTCATGGTTATGAGACCTCTCTTAGAATTTTTCATGTCAAACCTTTTGACAATAGTGTCTATATACCTGGATTGGGACAAGTCAAGTATCCTCTTGGATCTATCTCTATCTCTATAGATTCGAAACTCCAAAATATAGGATACTTTCCTAAATCCTTCATGGAGGAGTATCTAGATAACTAAGCTTTTACTGTGGATAGCATTCCTACATCATTCCCAATGATTAGGATGTCATCCACATATAATACTAAGAAGATAATAGCGCTCTCACTTACCTTCCTGTATACACAAGGCAAATCTTCGTTCTTAACGAAGTCATAAGATCTAATCGTCTCATCAAATCTTATGTTCCAACTTTGTGAAGCTTAGTTTAGTTAATAAATGAACCTAAGCAACCTACACACCCTATTTGGGCTACCCTTAGACACGAATCCCTTAGGCTATATCATATACACCTACTACTTGAGGTTACCATTGAGGAACGTGGTTTTCACATCCATCTGCCAGTTCTCATAATCATAGTGTGCTACAATAGCCAATAGTATTCAGATGAATTTTAGCATGGCAACGGGTGAGAAAGTTTCGTTATAGTCAACACCTTGCATTTGACGATACCCCTTAGCCATTAGCCTTGCTTTATAGGTCTCTACCTTTTCATCTACTCCAATCTTCTTCTTAAAGATCTACTTGCAACTAATGGGTATAATACCCTCGGATGCATCAACTAGGTTCCAAACCTTGTTAGAGTACATAGAATCCATCTCAGAATTCATGGCTTTTTGCCACTTCTCGGAGTCTATACTCGTAATAGTTTTCTCGTAGGTCCGAGGATCAATATCCTCAACATCCTCTCCTCTAATATATCTCACATATCTCTCAAGAGGATGAGATACTTTGTCGGACCTAAGTAAAGTTGGAACTTGTGTGCTAGGTACTTGGACAGACTTAGGATGTGGAGTGGTGCTGGAGCTAGGTTTTCCAACCTCGCTCAACTCTATCACGCTCCCACTATCTCCGCTAAGAATGTGTTCCTTCTCAAGAAACACTGCTCACTTAGCTATAAAGACCTTTTGATCCTCGGGATGATAGAAATAATACCCATAAGTTTCCTTGCAGGTTCTAGCAAGACCTAAGAGATTGGCAAGAGGTGAGATGGACCTCAAGATGGGCAATAGAGTAAAAGTTGCTATAGTAGCCGTTGGCGAGGTCACCCTATATTTACCTAGTGGAGCTATTTTTATATTGGATGCATGTTATCACCTTCTTGATGTTATATGTGGATGACATCCTGATCAATGGGAATGACGTAGAAATGCTATCCATAGTAAATGCTTGGTTATCTAGACACTTCTTCATGAATGATTTAGAGGATGTATCCTATACCTTAGGGATTTAGATATATAATGATAGATCCAAGAGGATGGTTAGCTTATCCTAATTCAGGTACATAGACACTATTGTGAAAATGTTTGGTATGAAAAATTTCAAGAGAGGTCTCGTACAGATGAGACATGGAATATCACTTTTTAGGAGTATGTCCCCAAAGACCCCTAAAGAAAGGGCGAACATGAATAGGATACCCTATGCCTCAGTGATAGGGTTTATCATGCATGTCATGCTATATACTAGGTCTAATATTGCTAGTCATAGGTGCCGAACAAGCCAATCACGTGAGTGATGACACTTGTGACTTGACACGGAATCTTTTTGCTTATTATATTTTAGCATTTATCACTTTATATTAACTATACATATATACATATATATATTGTGATGTCCTTCGATCTGTGCAATAGGAATCAGATCATGATGAGATTACGAAATGAGATCGAATTACCTTTAAACACATATCCTAAATAATCCTAATCATAAGTTATTTGAGAGGGACATTATGATAATCGGACAGACTGGTGTGCTATATACCCGTCCATATGATGGATGCAACTGGTCTCATAGTTGCTCGTGTGGGGACACTAGGCATATAGTACAAGTGCTTATTGGAGAATGAGTTCACTGATTGATCCGCTTACGGAATGTTGGATGGTTGATGATGTCTTATTGTCAAACAACGATTCCATAGTCCTAGTAGTGCATATGGTCCTTAGACATGAGACACCAAGGATGTCCTATATGAGTGCTCCACTATTTGATACTAGACTTATAGGTTTGAATGTCCCAGATCTAGTACAGCTACTCATTGGGAGTGGCAGTCGACCTTATGAGGGCTATTAAGTATTGATAGAGGATCATCCACTCTTGGCATCATGAGAGGAATATCCCATGTGTTCTTGCTCAAACAAATTCCTAGCCAAGGTCATTCGGATTGAGAGAGAAAGAGATCTCCGGGAGAATCCAATTAGAGTAAGACTCGAGAAGAAACCGTATGAGTATGACAGCACCATGCCCGATATATGGTCTCTAGGATATTAGATGGATGAAGGACTATAGGTATACGGTAATTGAAGATAGATAGGTCCAATGGATTAGATTCCCCTGTATCATCTGGGGACTACGACTTAGTGGCCTAGTACGTTTGTAGTCGATAAGTCAAGTGAATTATTATAGAGATAATAATTCACTAAGTTAGAAGGATGATAAGACCCTAAAGTCTTATCGTAAAAAAGAAGAAGAGAAAGGGGATGATCACTTTGAGGGGATCGGCCTCCTTGATTGCTTCGAGGGGATCGACCCTCCTTGATCGCTTCGAGAGGATCGGCCTCCTAGGGTTTGTCAAAAGACAGAATAATATTTTTTATAGATAACTGAAAAGAAGCAGTTACATCCCTATTTATAGAGTTCTGACTTTAGCTAAACTAAATAGACTTAATAAATATGCAGAAAATAAAATTAAAGCATAGAAAATAAAAGAAAAAATAAAAGGATCCTAATAATCTCACCTCCTTCAATTCAGCCTTGTCCTCAAGGTTGAGCAGCATCAAATTCTGAAAATTTCTCCTTTAGCATGCTGTAGGACTCCCAAGTGGCATCTTCCTTTGGTAAGTTGGCCCATTGCACCAGCACTTCAGTTACAGGATGTCTGTGGTACATTATAACTCATCGATCAAGTATGACTTGTGGTTGAGCTTGAACTTCCCCAGTAGTAGAGGTGTCCGGCAAATGGCACTGCACTATTGCATCTTCACCCAATTTCCTTTTAAGGCATGCAACATGAAAGACTGGATGTATTTTAGAGCTAGCAGGCAAATCCAAGCGGTAGGTAACTAGTCCAATGTGTTCTAATACCTTATAAGGCCCAAAAAATCGAGGAGATAGTTTCATGGAAGATCAGACCTTTATGGAAGTTTGCTTTTAGGTTTGAAGACGAAGGAAAACCCAATCACCCACAGTAAATTCTTGTTCACTTCGATGTTTATCAGCTTGTTGTTTCATTCTTGCTTGTGCGGCTGTAAGGTTATCCTTTAAAAGCTGAATAATCTTATTTCTATCCATCAATTCCTTGTCCACTTGATCAACTTTAGAAGAACCGGGTATATATTTTGTAATTGTAGGTGGGGGTTGACCATAAACTACTTCAAAAGGAGTCATTTTAATAGAAAAATGGCAAGAGGTATTATACCACCACTCTACCCAAGGAAGCCATTTGACCCATTCCTTCGACTTGTCGATAGTAAAGCATCGGAGGTAATTTTCTAGGCACCTATTTACCACTTCAGTTTGTCCATCTGTTTGTGGATGATAAGCAGTGCTCATATTCGGCTGAGTACCTTGTAAACGAAAAAGTTATGTCCAGAAGGAGCTAGTAAAAATCTTGTCTCTATCACTAACAATGGAACGGGGACTCCCATGCAATTTAGCTATGTTTTCCACAAAAATACGAGCAATACTTGCAGCAGTATAAGGATGCCATAAAGCATAGAAATGAGCATGCTTTGTAAGTCTATCCACAACTACAAGTATAGTACTCTTTCCTTGAGATGATGGGAGACCGTCAATGAAATCCATAGATATGTCGGTCCAAGTAGCACCAATAATAGGAAGGGTCTGTGGTAAGCTTGGGGTGGCTACTATCTCACTTTTGTGATGTTGGCAAATATCACATTCAGTAACAAATTTCTTGATAAAATTTTTCATACCTTTTCAGTAAAAAAGTTGTCAAACTCGCTTATAAGTGTGGAGAAATCCCGAGTGACCAGCAATTGGTGATGAATGGAACTCCTTTAGAATTATTGCTTGGCAAGAAGAATGTGGGGCAACTGTTGAATCTCGTATTTTGATGATGAAACCAATTGATAATTATGTTTATGTTTAACTACATTTTGAGTGATACAGGTCTACTCGATAATGATTAGACAATTAAGGCAGGAGGAATTGACATTGCGCCGGAGGAGATCACGTTAGGATATTGGATTGCAGAAGGCTTCGGACGTCGGGCATCGGGCCAAGAGCGGAATTGCGCCAAGGATATCGGCGTTACAGAGGTCAACCGCTGATTGGGCAACAAGCCGCAAGAGAGGACGATGCGTCGAAGAATCAGACGAAGCGCCAACCAATGACGTGCCGGGCAACAGAATGTCAATTCGCTTTATAATAATTATCTAGATCGGAGTAGAGTTTTTGCTTGTGTGTGCAGGATTAACTACGATAACGATGAAGACATAAAGCAAAACAAAGTGTCGGAGTCAAGCACGAAGGATTCATTGCGAGTTCGATAGTTCGATGGAAGTCCGAAGGTTCGCCGGGAATGCTGCCGGAACTAGCCAAGAATGAGTAGGGAGCTTGCCGAAGGGTTTTTCGGAAGCTCACCGGAAGGTTCGTTGGAAGTTCGCGGAGCTCGCCGAGAAAGATCGGAGCTTGCCGAAGAAGCTCATCGGAACTCGCCAAGATCAAATCGTGAAGTCTAGGAGCTTGCTAGGAGTCCACAGAATGGTTTCCGAGAGTTTATCGGAAGACCGCCGGAAGTTCGCCGGAAGCTCGCTGAAGAAGTCTTGACTTACGGACTTTGTAATAGCTTAGAAAATGTCTTTAAATTCGTAGTTAGCATGTTAATTAGGATTAGGATTAGGTATTAATCCTATAACCCAAGTAGGGGCCAATTGGGCCCGATTTCGGACTGGTTTGGGCCAAGTTTGGAGCCCAACCAGTGAGCTGAATTGGCCTAGGCGGTGGCACCACCTGGGCTGGGCGGTGACACCTCCTGGGCTAGGCGGTGGCACCGCCAGCATCGGGAACATAAGAGAATTCAAATTTTTGGAGCCCAAATTTGAATCCTCTTGAGGCCTATAAATACCCCTCAAGTCTCAGTTGAGAACATAACTTTTTGAGCAGCAAGTGATTGAGAGAAAAGTCTTAGAAGAGTCTTTGCCTTTCTTGTTTTCAATTTGCTAGTGTTCACCTCCTTCTTTCTTGCTGAAAATCTGTAAGAGAGTGAACCGCTTGTAAAAGTTGTAAGAGGGGTATTTACCCTTCCCTTTCAAGAGATTTGCTAGTGGAAGGTGGGAGCCTCATCGAAGAGGGGCCTCGCACGTGGATGTAGGTTATTTGACCGAACCACTGTAAAATCGGCGTAATCTCTGGTTTGCATTTACTTATTGTCATTTATATTACTGCAAACCATTTGCACTTTAATGCTATACTACTTTGTCTCCGTCTTACTTATCTCTTAAAGTTAAAACGCAATCGAAACGGTTTCAAACGAAAACGTTACTTTTATCGTACGAAGTTTCCGAAAGTGTTTAAATCGTAAAAAGTTTATCACACTTTATCACTGCACTAATTCACCCCCCCCTCTTAGTGCCACTCCAATCCTAACAATTGGTATTAGAGCCCGGTATTTCTCATTTCGGATTTACACCCGAGAGAAATGGCTCTTTATGGCTTTCAAGAGGGCTTATCGGTTTTTCATCCACCGTTGTTTAACGGATTGGACTACACTTATTGGAAAACTCGAATGAGAGTTTTCTTGATTTCTATGAATTTGGATTTATGGAATATCGTTGAAAATGGTTTTCAACTTCCCTCTAAACCGATGAACGAATGGTCGGATTTGGAGAAGAAGTATTTTTCTTTAAACGCAAAGGCTATGAATGCCTTATTTTACTCTTTAGACAAAAATGAGTTCAATCGGATTTCTACGTGCGAAACGGCTTTTGATATTTGGCAAACACTTGAAATCACGCACGAGGGAACTAGTAGAGTCAAAGACTCGAAAGTTAACATTTTATTGCATGATTTTGAGCTTTTTCAAAAGCAACCAAGCGAGACTATAGGCGACATGTACACCCGTTTCACGGATGTCGTCAATAATCTAAGAGTTCTTGGTAAATCTTTTTCGAATTTTGATCTCGTAAGCAAGATCTTAAGATCCCTTCCAAAAAGGTGGGATTCTAAAATAACCGCAATACAAGAAACAAAAGATTTAAATATTTTTCCACTTGAAGAACTAATTGGTTTGTTGATGACATATGAAATGGTGCACAATGCACATAATGAACAAAATCACCTTCCAAAGAACAGGAAGGATTTGGAACTCCGGACAAATGAATACCACTTAAGCGATGACTCAAGTGATGAGGACAATGATGAACTTAAACTTCGAACACTAACTCTTAATAAGTTCATTAAACAAAAATCTAAAATAAACTATGAACTTGAACAGAGGAAGAGGCCAAAGAAAAGGAAGGCACCCAAGGATGAATCAAGAACTTCCAAAAATGAAACGGCGAATTGGGCTTTGACGGGCTTCGACTACAAGGTAAGTAACTCAACTCTCTTGAATTATTTTGAAATTACTTGATGTTTTCCATAATGCATTTTCTCTTTTCTTTTGAATAATTATTTTTCTTGAAAATTGTATGTTTTATGTTAATAGAATAAAATGTTAGATTTAAATAATCATATATATGTGCTTGAGAAGCAAGAATGTGTATTTTGATGATTTCCATATTAACTTTCAATGATGATGCATGGTTTTTATATGGAAGGCTTGATGATATTTTTTTTAAACCTTGTCTTTGGTTTTCAAACATGATGTATGTTTTTGACATAAGAACAAAACTTGAGCATGCTAATATAAAGTCAATCACATAAATTAAAACTAAAGAAGTTTTAGTTATCTATAAGAATCATTCAAAATTATGTTCAATAAAACCATCGCATAATGATGTAATGAAAATATTAAACATTTTGAAACCATATTTTAGTGTCATGCATAATGATCATGCTTAATAAATTTCGAAATTATGCATATGAATCTTGTGATTTATGGATTATTGATTTTTACCATAATGAAAGTGCCTTATTAATCTTTGTTGTAATAAATCTTACACTTTCGGTTTTAAACAATATACATGTTTTTATTTGGTATAAGTGAAATAAAATCATATGAATTGAAACAACTAAAAAGAGGAAAATATTTTTTCCTTGAAAAATTATTTTTCTCTATCCTATTGATCTTGATGTTTATTATGATAAATCTATGTATATCATTTTGAATCTCTTGAAAGTAATGTTGATATTTTGATGATTTTGATGATTTAAATTTGAAATGAGTTTTATCAAAATCATGATATTGATTTTTTGGAATAACATGAGATTACCTTTGATGATCATTTTGATTCATGGAATTTTGGATTCATAACTTGGTCTTACATTTGTTTATGAGATGGTTGAAATCTTTGTACGTTTGAATTCTTCCCTTCTCCTTTCAATTTATGCATGTTATATGTTAAAGATTTAAAACCATGTTTTGGTATCATGCATATCTAAGAAATATTGATGTGACAAATTGAATAAGTTGAAAATGAATGATGATTTTTCTCTTGAATATAACTTGTGATATTTTTTATATAAATCATCATTTTGATTTCTCGACATTCGATACATGAGATTCTATTATAAATCAAAATTTCTCATTAATCGATCTTCTACGATTTTACTTGATATTCTCTTGAGAGGAGATTTTCTAAATGAATCATGATTTCTCCTTGTGAGTTTTTGGAGTTATTACTTGATTTTTCTTTTAAAACAAGATCTCTTCTTTGTACTCCTATGATTTTTCTTGATATTTTATTTAAAGAAGATATTTACTATATGAATCATGTCTTTTGGTATTCAAATGATTTTATCCTTCATGACATGATTTCTTTGTATTTATGGCTTGCATGGCTTGAAATGTTTTGGTATGATGCATGCAATGATGAAATATTCATAAAGTTAAAATGATGTATGCAATACTTATGATAATGATGTACATGATGTATTTATTGCATATGATGTGTATTATGAATGCTTTAAATGATGAATGTTTGGTATCATGATCAACATGTTGATAAATGCTTGAAAATTTTAATGTTTGAGTATCATGTATGATATGCTTATTAATGATGATTGATTTATTTTTCGGTATCGTGCATGAAAAATAAGGTTATTTAAATTGTGTATATTTTAATTTGAATATATAATGATGCACAAATAAGAATGATACTTACCTTTGTCATAATATGAAAATTGATATAAAGGTCTTCCCTTCTTTTTGACAATGACAAAGGGGGAGCAAGAATTTCTAGCGTGGACATCATGAAAAGAGGCAAACTAACTAGCTTGCACAATTCAAGATGAAAGCAAAAATTGCACTTCTCAAAAGAGAAGATACAAATGTAACATTTGCCAAATTGTTTACTTGCCTCATGTAAAACATTATCTCTTGCTAGTTTGTCATTTTTGCTAGCTTGTATGTTGCAAAACTTGATCACTTTTTCAAACATTTTGCTAGCTTACATTTTGCAAGGAAAGCAAAAATGGCACTTCTAGAAGAAAGAGCTTGTTATTTTGAACATCACAAGCTTGCCTATCTTAAGAAACAAAAATTGCAAAAGTGCTATCATGCCTATCTCAAGAAGCAAAACTTGCAACTTGCACATTGCAATAGGAAGCAAGAATTATGAGCTTACACAAGAAAGCTATCTTGCATTTGCTTTCGAAATTTTTGCTAGCTTGTATATTGTGAAACTGACATATCGTAAAAATTGCTAGCTTGTAGTCTAAAGAGAAGCAAAAAGTTGCTATCTCAAAAGAAGCAAATGTGCTATCTTGCCTATCTTAAGAGGCAAAAATGCTAACTTGCACATCTAGCAAAACTTGACAAATTTGCATATTTCAAGAAGCAAGAGTTGCTTTTTTGAACATCTCAAATATTGCTAGCTTGCATGATGTAGAACTTGCTATCTTGAACATTACCAAAAGTGCTATCTTGTATGCTGTAAAACTTGCATATCTAAAACTTGATAGCTTGAATGTCCTAAGCATGATGCATTACTTGCTAAATTTTCTAGCTTCAAAACTGCATGATGATAAAACTTAATATTATGTTTTTCATGCAATGAGTTGAACTTATATTACAAACACAAAGAATAGTTGTACTTCTCCTTTTTGTTGATGACAAAGGGGGAGAAGTATGTTGATGACATGATATGCATAAGTCTATGCATGAGTTCATAATGACGTGTTGCAAGTATTCATGATGAATATTGCAATGACTTGAATTCAGTTTGAATTCAAGGTTCTATCAATATGGCATATTGATAGGGGGAGTTTGTTTAAACTCCGGGAGTCAATTTTAACTCCGTCATCAATTGGTTGTCATCATCAAAAAGGGGGAGATTGTTGAATCTCGTATTTTGATGATGAAACCAATTGATAATTATGTTTATGTTTAACTGCATTTTGAGTGATGCAGGTCTACTCGATCAGGATTAGACAATTAAGGCAGGAGGAATTGACGTTGCGCCGGAGGATATCACGTTAGGATATTGGATTGCAGAAGGCTTCGGACGTCGGGCATCGGGCCAAGAGCGGAATTACGCTAAGGATATCGGCGTTGCAGAGGTCAACCGCTAATTGGGCAACAAGCCGCAAGAGAGGACGATGCGCCGAAGAATCGGACGAAGCGCCAACCAATGACGTGCCGGGCAACAGAATGTCAATTCGCTTTATAATAATTGTCTAGATCGGAGTAGAGTTTTTGCTTGTGTGTGCAGGATTAACTACGATAGCGACGAAGACATAAAGCAAAACAAAGTGTCGGAGTCAAGCACGAAGGATTCATTGCGAGTTCGAGAGTTCGACGGAAGTCCGAAGGTTCGTCGGAAATGCTGCCGGAACTAGCCAAGAATGAGTAGGGAGCTTGCCGAAGGGTTTTTCGGAAGCTCGCCGGAAGGTTCGTTGGAAGTTCGCGGAGCTCGCCGAGAAAGATCGGAGCTTGCTGAAGAAACTCATCGGAACTGGCCAAGATCAAATCGTGAAGTCTAGGAGCTTGCCAGGAGTCCGCAGAATGGTTTCCGAGAGTTTATCGGAAGACCGCCGAAAGTTCGCCAGAAGCTTGCTGGAAGAAGTTTTGACTTACGAACTTTGTAATAGCTTAGAAAATGTCTTTAAATTCATAGTTAGCATGTTAATTAGGATTAGGATTAGGTATTAATCCTATAACCCAAGTAGGGGCCAATTGGGCCCGAGTTCGGACTGGTTTGGGCCAAGTTTGGAGCCCAACCAGTGAGCTGAATTGGCCTAGGCGGTGGCACCGCCTGGGCTGGGCGGTGCCACCGCCCAACACCCGAGAGCTGGGCGGTGACACCTCCTGGGCTGGGCGGTTGCACCGCCCAGCACCCGAGCACTAGGCGGTGGCACCGCCAGCATCGGGAACATAAGAGAATTCAAATTTTTTGAGCCCAAATTTGAATCCTCTTGAGGCCTATAAATACCCCTCAAGTCTCAGTTGAGAACATAACTTTTTGAGCAGCAAGTGATTGAGAGAAAAGTCTTAGAAGAGTCTTTGCCTTTCTTGTTTTCAATTTGCTAGTGTTCACCTCCTTCTTTCTTGCTGAAAATCTGTAAGAGAGTGAACCGCTTGTAAAAGTTGTAAGAGGGGTATTTACCCTTCCCTTTCAAGAGATTTGCTAGTGGAAGGTGGGAGCCTCATCGAAGAGGGGCCTCGCAAGTGAATGTAGGTCATTTGACCGAACCACTGTAAAATCGGTGTAATCTCTGGTTTGCATTTACTTATTGTCATTTATATTACTGCAAACCATTTGCACTTTAATGCTATACTACTTTGTCTCCGTCTTACTTATCTCTTCAAGTTAAGACGCAATCGAAACGGTTTGAAACGAAAACTTTACTTTTATCGTACGAAGTTTCCGAAAGTGTTTAAATCGTAAAAAGTTTATCACATTTTACCGCTGCACTAATTCACCCCCCCCTCTTAGTGCCACTCCGATCCTAACAGCAACCACTATTCGACCTTTATATCGTAAGTCCACCAAATCCCAACTATAATTTGAGACAGAACCTGGGGCTTCTTCTAATTTTTTAATGATGCTTTGGATCTTAGGATTATTTGACCATTCCCTTCCGATAACTTCTAAAGTCTCACAAATAAGAATAGAAATAGCTACTAGTTCAGCTTGTTCTGGAGGCATGAGAGGGCATCTGCTACTAAATTCTCACTCCCCTTTTTATAAACAATCTCATAATCGAATCCCAGTAGCTTTGTGACCCATTTCTGCTGCTCTGAAGAAGAAATCTTTTGCTCTAGAAAATATTTGAGGCTTTTATGATCAGTGCGTATTTGAAACCGTCGACCAATTAGGTAGGGTCTCTATTTTGTGACTGCATGTATTATGGCTAGCATCTCCTTGTCATAAATAGATAGACTCAAATGGGAAGGAGAAAGAGCCTTACTAGCATAAGCTATAGGCCGACCTTCCTGCATTAATACAGCCCCTATTCCAGCTCCAGAAGCATCAGATTTAATCACAAACATCTTATTAAAATCGGGTAGAGCAAGCACGGGTGTAGTAGTCATTGTAGTTTTCAAGAATTGAAATGCCTGAGTTACCTCTTCTAACCATCTGAATGTATTTTTCTTTAGAAGTGACGTCAAGGGGGCACTAATTTTACTATAATTCTTCACAAACTTTCGATAATAGCTTGTTAGTCCCAAGAATCCCCTTAAAGCTTTGATTGACTTTGGAATTGGCCAGTCTGTCATCACTTGGATTTTTGAAGGATCAACTATAACACCCTTTCGAGATATGATATGGCCAAGGTACTCAACCTCAAGTTGCCCAAAACTGCACTTGGATTTCTTGACAAAAAGACCATGCTCATGAAGAATATTAAAGATAATTCGTAAATGTAATAAATGACTTTCTAGAGAATGACTGTATATTAAAATATCATCAAAGAAAACCAAAACAAACTTATGGAGATGAGCCCGAAACATGTCATTCATTAAACTCTGGAAGGTAGAGGACGCATTGGTTAACCCAAAAGGCATTACTAGAAACTCATAATGGCCGTTATGTGTCCTGAAGGCAGTTTTCTGAACATCCCTTTCATGTACTCTGATTTGATGATAGCCTAATCATAGGTTTAATTTAGTGAAGACTTGAGCTCCTCCCAATTCATCCAACAGTTCATCCACTACTGGAATAGGATATTTATCTTTCACTGTAATATTGTTAAGTGCTCGATAGTCGACACACATTCGCCATGAGCCATCGTTCTTTCTGACTAGTAAGACTGGGAAGGAATATGGGCTAACACTAGCTCATATAACTCCTGTTTAGAGCATCTCTGTGACAATCCTCTCTGTCTCTGTCTTTTGGAAATGTGGATATCTATAGGGTCGGACATTGGTTGGTGCCTTCTTGGGTAATAGTAGGATCCGATGATCATGACATCTAAGATGTGGAAGTCCATGTGGCTCTACAAACATATCCACAAACTCTGTTAGCAATGATTCAATATTTCCAACTGGAATATTCACTGTCATTTCCTTTTCAATGTTATGCAAATGCACCAAAAATCTAGTGTGTGTCTTCCGAAGGACCCGTTCCATCTGATAGCTAGTGAAAGTTGTAACCTTACCTCCCCGTCTTCCTTTGAGAGTCAACTGTCTTCCATTAATAAAGAACTTCATAATTAGTTTAGAAAAATTCCAGGAGACATCACCTAGGGTTGATAGTCATTCAATTTCGAGCACTACTTCATAGTCTTCCAAGGGTAATAAAAAGAAATCCACAAATAATTCTTGACCTTGCAAAATTAGTTTTATCTTTGAGCACTTGCTGTCACAGGTTAAAATTCGTCCATCGGCGATCTTGACTTCAAATTTGTCATAACATTCGATGTGGTAAGCTAATCGGGCTGCAACTTTCCTATCCACAAAATTATTAGTACTACCCATATCAATCAAAATAGTGACAGACTGGTGTTTCAGAGTTCCCCCAATTTTCATAGTTTGTGGATTAGAGTAGCTAGCCAATGCATGCACTGTATGTGTGACGGCTTCAACATCATCATCAGTTTCCACTTCTTCATGATCGAAATCCGATACTTCTACTTCTGGTTCCACCTCGATCGGTTCAATCATCAAAAGTCTTCCTTGTTTGCATCGGTGCTCCTTACTCCACTTTTCATTGCAATGCCAGCACAAACCCTTCGCTAACCTTTCTTTGAGTTCTTCTCGGGTTAGTTTGCTAGTGTTATGATTTCGACTAGGAGTAGATGAGGTAGGTTGCCTACTAATCACCTATTTATTGGCACCTCTGTTTTGACGATATTCCACACTGATTTTTTCTTTATGTAGGCGTGCAAATGAAATCGCAACCATCATAGTGCGGGGTTGATGAGCCTTAACCTCGTACCGGATCTTGGGAATAAGCCCTTCAATAAATGTACCCAGAAGTTATCGTTCTGACCAATCTCTAGCTTGGTTGGATAATCTTTCAAATCTACTTTGATATTCCAATATTGTAGAAGTCTGATGAATTTTGACGAGTTGGCCATCAACATTTTTATATTCGGATGGGCCAAAGCGAACAAGAAGCCCTCTTTTGAACTACTCCCACAAAGGAACTCCATGATAAGTTTTGTACCAATCATACCACTGGATTGTATCTCCATCGAGCTGGATTGAGGCCACTTCTACCTTGGATTCTTCTAGGGTTCTGTGAAAACGAAAAAAATTTTCTACCCTAGAGATCCAACTGGTCGGATCCCCATCTTCCCATCGTGAAAATTCTATCCTGATGCATGGGTAGTGTGTGTCACCATCCTAGGGTCCTTTTCCTGTATCTCTCGATCTGTTCAATGTAGAACTAGAGCTTCCCTCTTGTTGAAACCCGCTAAAGTGCTCCAACAAGCTCTTTTTGAAATCATGAAGAGTTTCTTGTAGCCGACTCTCAATTCTGGTTTCCAACGCTTCCATTTGTGCCTTCACTGAGTTATCGGCAGCCATTGTATATGATTGTAAGTCGTTAATCCCCAGTTCTTATTTCTGATGTCTAGTCAAGGGCATCTGCACAATAGCTGGGCAGTAGCAGCGACGGTGGTGGCAGCCGGCATTCGTAGTAGCAAGGGAACCCACGCGACTATGGCACGACTGGAAACAGGGGCAGGAAGGTGAGTTGCCTGTGCTATGTTTCGGTTACAAAGGATGCAAAGCAAGGTGGAGCGGCAGCTGGGAGGCGAGCGACGGTAGTCGCACAGTGGCCTGCAGTGGTGATGGGTCGGTTGGGCGGCGACGGCACTCGAGGGGAAGAGGAGTGCTGGAGGTGGCGTGGCTGGTGGAGGCATGGCTGGAACAAGGGCAGCAACGGTGAGTTGCCCTATTTCGGTCGCCGTGAGGAGGGGGGCAACCGGCGACTGTGGTTGGGACCCGGGGGGGGCACGGTAGCAAGGAAGTTAGGGCAGCATCGTCGATAGTATCAACGACGAAGGGGTGGTCCGTTGGCAGGGGGACTGGTCCTTCTCGCTCGAGCGAGATGGGGAAGCGAGGAGGAGAGGTCGCTGGCTAGGGGGGTAGCGATGGTGTTGGTTGATCGGCCAGGAAACAATGTCGGCAGTGGGAAGGAGGGAGCAAGGGTCACTATAGGGCGCGGCCTACCGGAGAGCAGGGGCGGCGGTGGGGAAGAAGGGAAGCAAGGAACCCTTCTCGGTGGCCGCCGGGGTAACAATCCTTTTTCCTTTTTTTTTTTTTTAATAGTTACTTATAGCGAGAATGCCAAGGATCGCCGCTCTGATACCAAATGATAAGACCTTAAAGTCTTATCGTAAAAAAGAAAAAGAGAAATGGGATGATCACTTCGAGGAGATCGGCCTCCTTGATCGCTTCGAGGGGATCAGCCCTCTTGATCGCTTCGAGGGGATCGACCTCCTAGGATTTGTCAAAAGACAGAATAGTATTTTTCATAGATAACTGAAAAGAAGCAGTTACATCCCTATTTATAGAGTTCTGACTTTAGCTAAACTAAACAGACTTAATAAATATAAAGAAAATAAAATTAAATCATAGAAAATAAAAGGATCCTAACAAAAGAGTTCTAATAGGTATGACTCACGGCCAGCTCGATATTGGGCCTAGAGGGTCACATACATATGGTAAGTATTACGATGAGTAGAGGTTCGGATATTAGATATCCGCCGGAGTCCATATCTTATTGGATATCCAATAAGCCCTTGAATTATTGGATCCCATAGATGAGATCCAATAAGAGCCCATGAGAGATTATTGGATAGAGATCCACTAATCTAAAAGACTTAGATAATTGGATGCAGATCCAATACCTACTAGAGGAGGATCCATTAGGGTTTGATAGGGGACCTCTATAAATAAGAGGGATTCAGTGGTTCATAGGCTAAAGCCTTTGCTTACCTGTCCTATTCTCCTCCCCCTCTCCACCTCAGAGTAGGCCTAGAGTTTTGAGGAGCGTCGTCGTAGCCCTGCTGTGTGGATCACTACTCGAGAGGAGGACGCTTGACCTCCTTCACCTTCTCCTAGAGATCTACAAGAAAACAGGGATATACGATCTCCCTAGGTAACACAATATATTCTGTACGCAGTTTGTTTTACGAATTTTTTCGCACCAATCTTCGCACGACGACGAACATCTTTTGGGAAACAATGGATTTTTATTTTCTTGTTCTTCCATTGTGCATGTGATGTCGCCCCCAAGATTTACCAACAGTGGTATCAGAGCCAAGTAGTTCATACGAATGATTGGTTTTGAACTGCATGTATTATGTTTAGGAAGAATTTTGAAGTCAAAAATCATTGACGCAAAAACAAGGAAGGGCATCAACAGTTGCTGCCATCGATCTACGTGCCTATAGCCACTTGTAGCGGCAGCCACAACCAGGCAGCACAGCGCTGGTGCATGCGCAAGCGCTATGCCTACAGCAATTGGCCGGCGGCTTGCTTGCAGCAGGCTTACGGCCGACGGAGCTAGCAACCCACAAGTAGAGGCACCTGCGATTGCTTCTCCCGCGGGGTGAGGCGCCGCAGGGAGAAGCGGCGCCTCACCCCTCGGAATTTGAGAAATTTCAGTTTCAATCCTTTGTCCAAATTATGAAAATACCCCTTGGAATTCAGAAATTCCCTACATGTCCCTGATTTAAAATATTAATTAATTAAAATTTAAATTAATTATTATTTTTATTATTATCTAGTAGTCATACATAATGATGATTTATACATGTAATATATGATGGGTGGACGGATGATCATGGACAGTGTGATGTGTGTACTTGTGATTATTATTATTGGGGCCTACGAGCCTCCATTATATTTCTCGTTTATTGTCAGGCCTGCGTGCCTATGATTAAGTTGTAATCACATGAGGAGGCATAGTGGGAGCGTGGATGCGATAGCAAGACCCACGAGACAAACGATCGCAATGCATGGAGATGTATCGAGATGTCGACGGAATCGACGAGGACGAGATGAATGATCACAGGGCATGGAAATGCACCGCTACACACATAGATCTTGATGTGAGTAATTAGGCCTACTGGCTCAAGCCTGATCACATTAGGCTATGGTCCATGACCATCTGGTGTGATTACTCGTGTGATGCGTGATTGCTTATACACCTACTAGATATGTATATATATTTGCATGCGATGTAGATATATATTAAATATGTATATGTTTAACATGTCATATTAAGAAACCAAATAATAGAAACTCCTTTCTCGATAATATTAAGTTGGTAAACATGAGGCAATTAGATTGACCCGAGTTGCCTACCTTTTGGGCTTAGTGTGATTCGTCGAGTCCCTCAAAGTTACACTAAGATATGTTGAATCTCGAATTTTGATGATGAAGTCAATTATCATTTGGTTATCTAATCTGTATATTGAGATAAGTGTGCAGGATTAACTACGATAGCAGTAAGACATGCAGCAGGTGTTGAGCCGGAGTCAAGACAAAGATCACGTTGGGGGTTCGAGAGTTCGTCGGAAGTCTGGATGGTCATCGGAGATTCTATAGGAACAATCCGAGAAGTCCAGGAGCTTACCAAAGAAGCTCATCGAAACTCATTAAGAGGATCGTCACAAGTCTAGGAGTTTGTCAGGAGTCCGCTGGAGCATCACCGAGGGTTAATCGAATGTTCGCTAGAAGTTCGTCAGAAGCTTATCCGGAAGAAGCGATTGATGCACCGGAACATGATCTGCAGCATTGATGTCTTAATTATCGTAGTTAGCATGTAGATTAAGTTAGGATTGGGAGGTGATCCTATTAACTTAATATGTGGCCAACTAGGCCCTTGGTAGACCTAAATTAGGCCAAATGGATCAGCCCATTCGGACCCAGAATTCCTGGCCGGCGCTGGCACCGCTCAGGAGACTTGGTCTCCCAAGAATTCTAGGCGGTAGTACTGCCCCTATCAGGCGGTGGTACTGCTGATAGTTATTACTGCCAGCGATGGTACTGCCCCTATCAAGCGGTGATACCGCCTAAGCTCAATCTCCAAGCGATGTTAGGCGGTAGTACCACCCAGACTGAGCGGTAGTACTGCTCAGTGACAGATGACAGGCGGTAGTACCGCCCAGTTATGGCGGTGGTACTGCCAGGACCCCGAAAATCCGGGAATATACACTTTTGAGCTCCGAATTCAAACTGATTGGGGCTTATATAAACCCCACCCTTTCTGCATGAAAAGACAACCAAAAGCTTGCTTTTATTCTGAGTATTTAGGAGCTTAAAAGTGTTATAGAAGGCTAGAGTTCCTCTCCCTCTTTTCTTTCTAAGTCTTTATCATTCAATAGAGGAGTGAAAACTTGTAAGGGTTGTCTCCTAAGTCTGTCAAATGAAGAAAAGCTATAAAAGGGTGGTTGACCTTCGTCTATTGAAAGAAGGCCTCTAGTGGACATCGGTGACCTCGTCGGAGGAGGAAGCCAAAAGTGGATGTAGGTCAAGATTGACTGAACCACTCTAAATCTCGGTTTGCATTTACATTTTGCTCTTTATATTAACTACAAATTGCCTCCATTACTTTACATCAACTATACTTCCATTTCAATCTTAAGTTAAAGTTCTTTCCGAAATGGTTTTTATCCAAAACATATTTCTTCGTATGAAAGTCATTTTTGAACCGACAAAAGTTTTTCGCTGCCCTAATTCACCCCCCCCTCCCCCCTCTTAGTGCTCTTGATCCTAATAATTGGTATCAGAGCAGGTTCACTCTTAGTTGGATTAAAACCTAAGAGAGATGACATATGTCGGAAACCAAGAGGGTCACTTTATTACACGTCCGCCCATGTTCAATGGGACGGACTACACCTATTGGAAGACCCAAATGAGGATCTTTCTTATTTCCATGGATTTTAAACTTTGGAATATTATTGAAAATGGATTTTTAAAGTTTTCTCTTCCAATGATCAATTGGAATGAATCAGAGAAGAAGACTATCGCTCTAAATGCAAAGGCTATGAATGCCTTATTTTGTGCACTTGATAAAAATGAGTTCAATCGTGTTTCGATTTGTGAAACTGTATTTGATATTTGGCATATACTCGAAGTGACTCACGAAGGCACGAGTAGAGTGAAAGAGTCAAAAATCAATCTTTTAGTACATTCTTATGAACTTTTTCATATGAAACCGAGTGAGACCATAGGTGACATATACACCCGTTTTACGGATGTCGTCAATGGTCTAAAAGGACTTGGTAAAAGTTTTTCGGATTTTGAGCTTGTTAACAAAATTCTAATATCCTTTCCAAAGAGTTGGGACCCTAAAGTCACTGCTATTCAAGAGGCTAAAGATTTAAACAACTTCCCTCTTGAAGAATTAATCTGGTCATTAATGACCTACGAAATGACTTTCAAAGCTCATGAAGAGCATGAGAACACCCTTCCAAAGAATAGGAAGGATATGACACTTAGAACTCAAGAAGACCACTTGAGAGAAAACTCAAGTGATGAGGACTTTGACGATGACTTGGCACTTCTAATAAGAAAATTTTAAAAATTTATTAAAAGAAATAAATTTAAAAATGATAATAAAAATAAATTTGAACAAAAAAAGACCAAGTTATTTGCTATGAATGCAAGAAGCTAGGACACTATAAAAGTGATTGTCCCCAAGCCAAGAAGAGAACACTAAAGAATAATGCGCTCAAAGCAATGTGGGATGACTCAAACGCATCCGAAGAAGAGGAGTCCAATGCTAAGCAAGTTGCTCATTATGCACTTATGGCCATTGGAAAGGAGGTATCAAATTTAATTGATGTAGATTTATCTTTCGATGAATTGTTAAATGCTTTTCCATGATTTATTTGATGAATGCAAAATAATTAGTAGAAAATATAAATTGTTAAAAAAGGAGCATGATAGTCTTGTTAGTAATTTCGATAAATTAAAAATTAAATATAATAATAATTTAGATCCATATACGAAATGCCATAATTTAGAAATTCTTCAAAAAGAGAACTTGCTACTCTAGGACACCTCGAAGAAATTTAAGGTTGGTAGCAAGTCTTTGAATATAATTCTTATAAATAAAGGTTACGTTTCTAAAAGAAGTGGAATAGGATTTGTGAGAAGTCCTCACCAAAATCCGACCACCTTCATTAAAGGCCCTATCTTGTATGTTTAGCATCAAAACAAATGCAAATTTTGTTGCAAACATGGACATAGAACTTATCATTATCCATTCAAGAAGATTAGTCCTAACAAATTGATTTGGGTTCCAAAAGGAACCATAAAGAACTCTATGCAACATGACAAACAATTTAGATCAGATTTTGAGGCACCCAAGATTAAATGGGTACCTAAAAATCATCCTTTTTTGTAGAAACATATATCACCACAAGCATGGAGCAAGAGATGGTACCTTGATAGTGGATGCTCAAGGCATATGACCGGAGATCCATCTCAATTCTCTAAGCTCACTAGCATAGACGAAGGCTATATCAACTTCGAAGACAACAACAATGGTAAAATTATTGGCAAAGGAACCATAGGTAATAAATCCAACTTCTTTATTGAAGATGTTTTGTTAGTTGATGGTTTAAAACATAACCTCTTGAGCATTAGTCAATTGTGTGATAAAGGATATATTGTCAAATTCGAATCTAATGCTTGCATCATTGAAAAACCACACAAGAACACATCTATGATTGTATTAAAATAAAATAACTTCTATGAACGTATTGAAAAACCACACAACCACACAAGAACACATCTATGAACGTATACACCATTGACATCAATAATCTTTGTAATAAAATATGTTTCTTGATTTTGAATGATGATGCTTGGCTTTGGCATAGGAGATTAGGTCATGCTAGCATGAAACTAATCACCCAAATTTCATCCAAAGAACTTGTAAGAGAAATTTCTCATATCAAGTTCACCAAAGATAATATGTGTGATGCTTGTCAATTAGGAAAGCAAATAAAGGGTAGCTTCAAATCTAACAATCAAATAAGTACCTCTAGACCTTTGCAATTGATCCATATGGACTTATTCGGACCAATCTCTATATCAAGCCTAGGAGGTAGAAAATACGCTTTTGTTATGGTAGATGATTATAGTAGATACACATGGACTTATTTCCTGAAACATAAAAGTGAATGCTTTAGATATTTCACCAAGTTTTGTAAACTTGTTTAAAATGAAAAGGGTTCTATAATTTCTTCAATTCGAAGTGATCACAATGGTAAATTTTAAAACCGTGATTTTCAAGAATTTTGTGAATCTAATTGATACAACCACAACTTCTCTACTCTTAGAAATCCTCAACAAAATGGAGTAGTAGAAAGAAAGAATAGAAATTTACAAAAAATGACAAGAACCATGTTGAATGAACATAGTCTACCCAAATATTTTTGGGCCGAAGCCGTAAACATGGCATGCTATTTTATGAATAGAATTCTAGTAAGACCCTTACTCACCAAAACCCCTTATGAGTTGTGAAACAATAAAAAACCCAATGTTTCATATTTTAAAGTTTTTGGGTGTAAGTGTTTTATATTGAATGAAAAAGATTCCTTAGGAAAATTTGATGCTAAATTGATGAAGGGATTTTTCTTAGTTATTCCTCGATTTCTAAAACATTTCATATCTTCAATAAAAGAACTTTAATTATCGAAGAATCCATTCATGTTGTTTTCAATGAGATTTCCGAAATCAAGAAAAACGATTTTGATGATGATGTTAATTTTGATTCCTTGAATTTAAATGAAACCCCTTCTCCAACTATCAACTTGGATGTATCTACTTCCGAAACATCCTTACCTAAGGATTGGAAGTATGTAGATGCTCATCCTAAGGAGCTAATCATAGGAGACATATCTAAGGGGGTTCAAACACGTTCTTCTCTTAAAAATTTTTGTGCAAACGTCGCTTTTCTCTCCCAAATTGAACCTAAATGTATTGACGAAGCCATGAAAGATAATTCATGGATTATCGTAATGCAAGATGAGTTAAATCAATTTGAGAGAAATGAGGTGTAGAAGCTTGTTCCTAGACCAAATGACCATTTAGTTATTAGTACTAAATAGGTCTTTAGAAACAAGCAAGATGAGTCCAGTATCGTGGTTAGAAACAAGGCTAGATTTGTGGCCAAAGGTTTCAACCAAGAAGAAGGTATCGATTACGAAGAAACCTTCACTCTTGTGGCTCGATTAGAAATCACAAGGATGCTCCTTGCCTATGCTAGTAGTAATAATTTTAAGTTGGTTCAAATGGATATTAAAAGCGCTTATCTTAATGGCTTTATTTCCGAAGAAGTTTATGTTGAACAACCTCCCGGATTTAAAAATAATAGTCTCCCTAATCATGTGTTTAAATTAACTAAAGCTCTTTATGGTTTAAAACAAGCCCTAAGGGCTTGGTATGAGAGACTTAGTTCTTTTCTTATTGAAAATAATTTCTCTAAAGGCAAGGTCGATACTACATTGTTTATCAAAAATTTTGAAAATAATTTTCTCATTGTTCAGATTTATGTTGATGATATTATCTTCGGTTCTACGAACGAATCTCTTTGTGAATCTTTCGCTAAAACTATGAGCCTTGAATTTGAAATGAGTTTGATGGTAGAATTAACCTTCTTTTTAGGCTTACAAATTAAGCAACTAAGCAATGTCATTTTTATTAGTCAAACTAAATACACTTTAGATTTACTAAAAAGATTTCATATGGATAGCTCAAAAGCTATCAACACTCCTATGAGCACCTCCACTAAGTTAGAAATTGATAAATGTGGAGAAAGCTTTGATAAAAAAATTTATAGGGGTATGATAGGAAGTTTACTTTACCACACTGTAACTAGACCGGATATCATGCTCAGTGTAGGACTTTGTGCTAGGTTTCAATCGAATCCTAAGATATCTCATCTCAAAGCAGTTAAAAGAATACTTAGATATCTTAAAGGTACCACAAATCTAAGATTATGGTATTCAAAATCTGAGAATTTTAAGCTAATTGCCTATGTTGATGCAGATTTTGCTGGGTGTGGACTAGATAGAAAATGCACATCAGGAACATATCAATTTTTGGGATATGCACTTGTTTCTTGGTTATCCAAGAAATAAAACTCGGTTGCACTATATGCAACCGAAGCTGAGTATATTGCAGCTAGTGCATACTATGCACAAGTTGTGTAGATGAAAAACACCTTAGAAGATTATAAAGTTCATCTTCAAAATATTCCCATTAAATGTGATAACACAATTGCAATATGCTTAACAAAGAATCTCATTCAACACTCAAGAACAAAGCATATTGATATTAGACATCACTTTATATGAGATCATGTCACTAATCATGATGTTATTATAGAGTTCATTGATACTAAACATCAACTAACTGATATTTTTATAAAGCCTTTAAGTGAAGAACAATTTGATTTCATTAGAAGAGAATTAGGAATGTTGATTTGTCCGAATGCATGAACTTATTAAATTGATTTTTTGGACTTTCTTGATCTATAATTAATCACTCAATGTTGAAAATATTATGATACGAATTTTACATGACTATATAACATGTTGGAAATTGTGTGCCTTGATTTCCATGATGATAAGCATGTTTTACCTTCATGATTACGTTTGAAAAGCTATGGCAAAACTTTGTCCGAATGCATGAATTTGTTAAACTTCATTTTCGGACTTTATTGATCCTAACAATACATGATTTTCTCTTCTGGACTTAAAATTTTACATGATGTAGCTTTCATGAGCCTATGTCATATCAAAGTTGTTTCATATCAATGCTCCATGATTTTTGACATATGGAATTGATTAATAAATGCATCTCTCATGGATTTACCTCGTGAAAAATAATTTTTAATCGAGAAATGGATTTGAGAAAATGAATTCCTTCTTGATGAAGGAAGATTTTTTTAATGAACACTTGCAAGAATTTAATTTCACATGTATATCTTGATTCTTGTAAAAATGAAGCATGATTTAATATCTTATCATTTTTAACTTCATTCAAAGTTATTTCATAATGACTTTCCTCCTTCATGCAAAACGTTAATGATAAATAAAAAGGAAGAAGTAATGAAAGTAATCTCCATGTCATGATTGCTTGAAAAATAATTTGTATGATTGGTATCTTACCACTTATTGTTGAAAAATGATATGAATCTTTTTATGACATGAATATTTACCACACTTATGCTTGAATATGCTTCAAATGTTCTCCTTTTTGTTGATGATAAAGGGGGAGAAATATGTGATAAATTGATGATAGAATTGCTATGATTGCTATGCACTTGAAATATTTACATTATGTTAAGATATCTAGAGCTTACATTATAATTTTACAAATTGATATCTTAATATGTGATAAATTAATATCTTACAATGATGATATCTTGCCACATGATGAATTGCTATGATTGCCATATTTACATTATATTAAGATATCAAAAGCTTGCATCGTAATCTTACAAATTGATATCTTGCCATGTGATGAATTGCTACGATTGCTATCTTTCACATTTGAAATATAAGACTTGAAAATGGATTTCAAGCCTTGACATCATTTTCAGAAAGATACATCATGATAGGAATCATAATGGGGGTATTGATAATTTTAAATGAACTTAACTTATCAATATGTCTCCTGAATTCAAAGGCTTTGAATTCAAAAATGACTTATCTCAAGTATGGCATAAAGATAGGGGGAGTTAAGGTTAACTCCATCATCAATTGATTGTCATCATCAAAAAGGGAGAAATTGTTGAATCTCGAATTTTGATGATGAAGTCAATTGTCATTTGGTTATCTAATCCGTATGTTGAGATAAGTGTGCAGGATTAACTACGATGGCAATAAGACATGCAGCAGGTGTTGAGCCAGAGTCAAGACAAAGATCACGTTGGGGGTCCGCAAGTTCATCGGAAGTTCAAACGGTCATCGGAGGTTATATGGGAACAATCTGAGAAGTCCAGGAGCTTGCCAAAGAAGCTCGTCGGAACTCGCCAAGATGATCATCGCAAGTCCAGGAGTTTGCCGGGAGTCCGTTGGAGCATCACCGAGGGTTAGTCAGATGTTCGCCGGAAGTTTACCGGAAGAAGTGATTGACGTACCGAAACATGATCTTTAGTATTGATGTCTTAATTGTCGTAGTTAGCATGTAGATTAAGTTTGGATTAGGAGGTGATCCCATTAACTTAATCTGGGGCCATGTGGGCCCTTGGCACACCCCAATTGGGCCGAATGGATCAGCCCATTCGAACCCAGAATTCCTGGTCGACGGCGGCACCGTCCAGGAAACTTGGTCTCCCAGGAATTTTGGCTAGCAGTATCGCCCCTGTCAGGTGGTGGTACTGGCGGCAGTTATTACTGCCAGTGGTGGTACTACCCCTATCAGGCGGTGGTACCGCTTGAGCTCGGTCTCCAAGCGATGTCAGGTGGTAGTACCGCCCAAACTGAGTGGTAGTACCACTCAGTGATAGATGATAGGCGGTAGTACCGCCCAGTTATGGTGGTGGTACCACCAGGACCCCGGAAATTCGGGAATAGACACTTTTGAGCTCCGAATTCAAACTGATTGGGGCCTATATAAACCCCACCCTTTCTGCATGAAAGGACAACCAAAAGCTTGCTTTAATTATGAGTATTTGAGAGCTTAAAAGTGTTATAAAAGGCTAGAGTTCCTCGCCCTCTTTGCTTTCTAAGTCTTGATCATTCAAGAGAGAAGTGAAAACTTGTAAGGGTTGTCTCCTAAGACCCTCAAAAAGAGAAAAGCTGTAAAAGGGTGGTTGGCCTTCGCCTATTGAAGGAAGGTCTCTAGTGGACGTCGGTGATCTTGTCGGAGGAGGAAGCCAAAAGTGGATGTAGGTCAAGATTGACCGAACCACTCTAAATCTCTGTTTGCATTTACATTTTGCTCTTTATATTAACTGCAAATTACCTCCGTTACTTTACATCAACTATACTTCTGTTTCAATCTTAAGTTAAAGTTCTTTTCGAAATAGTTTTCGTCCAAAACAGATTTCTTCGTACAAAAATCATTTCTGAACTGACAAAAGTTTTCCGCTGCACTAATTCACCCCCCCCCCCTAGTGCTCTTGATCCTAATAAGATGTTGATTGGATCCTGATCCCCACTAGAAGTTTGTCGGAGACTTCCGTTTCACGTGTTGAGGGTGTCACGTGACTCGCTAGTAAAATAGTGGGAGCATATTAAGATAGAAGCCCATATCTTGATTGTTTATTTTTTGTGAAATCTGCATGTTATTCATTTCTACTATATCTTTATTTTCATAAAAATATCGGTTTCAAATCCCTTACATGGCATACTTGATATCAACCGCCTCACTGGTCCAAATTATACAGATTGGCTCCACAACTTGAGAATTATTCTCACGACGGAGAAAAAAATCGCGTACGTCCTTGATATAGTGATACCTACGCCCGAGAAAGGGGCAAGTGAGAATGAGATCGCTCGTTACGTGAAGTATATTGATGACTCCACTCTTGCTCAGTACTACATGTTGGGCTCTATGACTCCTGAGTTATAGAGATAATAAGAAAAGATGGATGCCAGATCCATTCTCCTACATGTCTGTAAATTATTTGAGGAACAAGGAAGGACTCAGCGATATGAGATATCCAAGAGCCTCTTCCGCGCTAGGATGACTGAGGGAACATCGGTTCAGAACCATGTCCTAAAGATGATTGAGTGGATAGAGAAACTCATAGGTCTAGGAATAGTCCTAGAGGATAACTTATGTGTGGACATTGTGCTTCAATCCCTACTAGATTCCTTTTCACAATTCGTAATGAATTTTAATATGAACAAGCTTGAGGTGACTCTCCTAGAGCTCCTCAATATGTTGAGGGAGGTAGAGAGCACTATCAAATAGAAGAAGCCAATTCTCTACACTAGTGAGACCAGAAAGAAAAGAAAAGCAAAAAAGTTCCTTGAGAAGGGCAAGGACAATGGCAGACCAGGTAATACAAAGGTTGCTAAGGAAGAACCGGAAAAGAACAAAGGCCGGTGCTTCTATTGTAGTAAAGATGGGCAATGGAAAAGGAACTGCAAAGAGTACCTTGCAGAGAGGGTGAAATAGAAGCTTGGAGAAGCTTCAGGTACATTCATGATCAATCTCCAATTGTCAGATTTTTATGATAGTGCATTGGTATTAGATACTAGCATTACTTATCACATCTACAATTTGTTGTAGATTCTGTCAAAGCCGAGGGGAGATTGGTGATATTAATATTGCATAAAGATTTGTTTATGCTAGACACTACTCCACATATCATGAATGTAAGTATATCTAAAAGGTAATGAGATGTGGTGAACAGTGCATACCTGTGGCATTGTAGGCTACATTACATCCATAAGGGAAGGATTCAAAAGTTGCTAAAAGATGGACATCTAGATCTATTCGACTATGAGTCATATGCAACTTCCGAGCCTTGCCTTCGTGGAAAACTAACCAACTATCAATTTAGTGGAACTGGAGAGAGAGCCACTAAGCTATTGGAACACATACATAGTGATGTATGTGGACCCATATCAACTCATGCTATTGGTGGTTACTCCTACTTTGTTACCTTTACAGATGATTTCTCAAAATATGAATATGTGTACTTAATGAAGTACAAGTCTGAGGCCTTTGAGAAATTCAGAGAGTATAAGAATGAAGTGGAGAACCAGACTGGAAAGAGTTTCAAGACTTTAATTAGATTGAGGAGGTGAGTATTTAAGTAAGAGTTTACTCAATTCCTCAAGAACCATGGGATATTATCCCAATGGACACCTCCTTATATACCTCAGCTTAATGGTGTCTTTGAAAGGAGAAATTATACGCTATTAGATATAGTATAGTCCATGATGAGTTTCGTTGACCTACCCATCTCATTATGGGGATATGCCCTACAGACTGCAGCTTATCTTCTAAACAGAGTTCCAACTAAGTCGATAGTGTCTACACCATATGAGATATGGAAAGGGAAGAAGCCCAATCTTAAGATTGTTAAGATTTAAGGCTATCCTGCCCATGTTAAAAAACACAACCATGATAAGTTAGAATCGAGGACAAAGCGGTGCAAGTTCGTGGGATACCCCATGAAAACTTATGTGTATTATTTCTATCATCTCGAGGACCAAAAAGTCTTTATAGCCAAGAGAGAGTAGTGTTCCTTGAGAAGGAATACATTATTGATGGAGATAGTGGGAGCATGATAGAGTTGAGCGAGGTTAGAGAACCAAGCTCAAGCACCACTCTACAGCCCGAGTCTATTCAGGTACCTAACACACAAGTTTCAAGTTTACGTAGGTATGGCAGAGTATCCCATCCTCCTGAGAGATATGTGGGACATATTAGAGGAGAGGATGTTGAGGATATTGATCCTCAAACGTACGAGGGGGCTATTATGAGTATAGACTCTGGGAAGTGGCAAGAAACCATGAATTCTGAGATGGATTCTATGTACTCCAACAAGGTTTGGAACCTAGTTAATGCACCCGAAGGTATTGTACCCATCGGTTGCAAGTGGATCTTTAAAAAAAAGATCGGAGTAGATGGAAATGTAGAGACCTATAAAGCAAGGGAACCTTAATGGGAACCTTAAGGAGGAGGTGTATATGATACAACCTGAGGGATTTGTATCCAAGAACTACCTAGATAAGGTGTGCAGGTTGCTTAGATCCATTTATGGACTAAAGCAAGCTTTCCGAAGTTGGAATATAAGATTTGATGAGGCAATCAGATCTTATAACTTCGTTAAGAACGAAGATGCGCCTTGTGTGTACAGGAAGGTAAGTGGGAGCGCTATCACCTTTTTGGTGTTATATGTAGATGACATCTTGATCATTGAGAATGACATAGGAATACTATCCATAGTAAAGACTTGGTTATCTAGACACTTCTCCATGAAGGACTTAGGGGAAGCATCCTATATCTTGGGGATTCGGATCTATAGAGGCAAAACCAAGAGGATGCTTAGCTTGTCCCAATCTAGGTACATAAAAACCATTGTTAAAAGGTTTAGCATGGAAAATTCCAAGAGAGGTCTCATATCGATGAGACATGGGATATCGCTTTCTAGGAGTATGTCCCCAAAGACTCCAGAAGAAAGGGCGAACATAGATATGATACCTTATGCCTCAGCGATAGGGTCTATCATGTATGTCATGCTATGTACTAGGCCTGATATAGCGTATGCTCTGAGTGTCACGAGCAGGTATTAAGAGAATCCAGGTTTGGAGCACTGGAAAGCAATAAAGTGTATCCTTAAGTACTTGAGAAAGACTAAGGATCTTTTACTAATATATGGAGATAGTAGCCTTAGGGTTGAAGGCTACACGGACTCAAGTTTTCAGTCTGATGTCGATGATAGCAAGTTGAATTCGGGGTATGTGTATATCTTGAATGGAGGAGCAGTTCCAAGCAAGATACTACTGGTGACTCGATCATAGAGGCAGAGTACATTGCTATAGTAGAGGCAACAAAGGAGGGAGTCTGGATGAAGAAGTTCATCATAGATCTAGGAGTCGAGCCAACTAGTGAGAAGTTGATTCCTTATATTGCGACAACTACGGGACGATTACTCAAATAAGGGAACCCGAGTCTCATCAGAAGTGTTCTGAGGAGGTTCCAGCTTATTAGAGAGATCATGACCAGAGGAGATGTAGTAGTGGAAAGAGTTCCATTCGAAGATAACATTGAAGATCCATTGACAAAGTCGTTATCTCATATTATCTTTGAGCGTCATAGGGGTCAGATGGGGATCAACCACATAGGTGATTGGCTTTAGGTCAAGTGGGAGATTGCTAGTCATAGGTGCCCAACAAGCCAATCACGTGAGTGATGGCACGTGTGACTTGACACAGAATCTTTTTGCTTATTATATTTTGACATTTATCACTTTATATTAACTATTGCATATATGCATGTATATATTGTGATGTCCTTGGATCTGTATAATGGGAATCGTAATGAGATCACGATAATGAGATCGATTCACCTTTAAACACAGATCCTAAATAATCCCAATCATAGGTTACTCAAGAGGGACATCGTGATAACCGGATAGACTGGTGTACGTATACCCGTCTATATGATGGATGCAATTGGCCTCATAGCTGCTCGTGTGGGGACACTAGGGATACAATATAGGTACTCATTGGAGAATAAGTTCATTGATTGATCCACTTACGGAATGCTAGATGGTTGATGATGCCTCATTGTCAAACAGCGATTATGTAGTCCTAGTGGTGTATCTAGTCCTTAGACATGAGACACCAAGGATGTCATGTATGAGTGCTCCACTCTTTGATACCAGACTTATAGGTTTGGATGTCCCAGATCTAGTACAACTGATCATTAGGAGTGGCAGTCAACCTTACGAGGGTTATTGAGTGTTGATAGAAGATCATCCACTCTCGACATCATGAGACGAATATCCCATGTATTCTTGCTCAAACAAATCCCTAGCTTGGGTCATTCAGATTGAGAGAGAAAGAGTTCTCCGGGAGAATCCGATTAGAGCGAGACTCGAGAAGAAACCGTATGGGTCTGACAACACCATACCTAATATACGGTCTCTAGAATATTAGATGGATGAGGGACTATAGGATACGGTAATTGAGGATAGACATGTCCAATGGATTGGATTCCCTTGTATCATCTAAGGACTATGGCGTAGTGGCATAGTACGTATGCAGTCGATGAGTCGAGTGAATTATTATAGAGATAATAATTCATTAAGTTAGAAGGAGTTCTGACAGGTATGACTCACGGCCAGCTCGATATTGGGCCTAGAGGGTCACACACATATGGTAGGCATTGCGATGAGTAGAGATTCGGATGTGAGATATCCGCCGGAGCCCCTATCTTATTGGATATCCAATAAGCCCCAGAATTATTTGTTCCCATGGACGAGATCCAATAAGAGCCCATGAGAGATTATTGGATAGAGATCCACTAATCTAAAAGGCTTGGATAATTGGATGCAGATCTAATACCCACTAGGGAAGGATCCATTAAGGTTTGATAGGGGACCTCTATAAATATGAGGGATTCAGTGGTTCATAGGCTAGAGTCTTTGCTTGTCTCTCCTATTTTCCTCCCCCTCTCCACCTTAAAGCAGGCCTGAAGTTCTGAGGAGTGTCGTTGTAACCTTGCTATGTGGATCACCGCTAAAGAGGAGGATGCTTGACCTCCTTCACCCTCTCCTAGAGATCTGCAAGAAAACAAGGATATACGATCTCCTTAGGTAACACAATCTACTCTATACGCAGTTTATTTTGTAGATTTTTTCGCACTAATCTTCACACGACGACGAACATCTTTTGGAAAACAAGGGATTTTTGTTTTCGTATTCTTTCGCTGCGCATATGATGTCGCCTCCAAGATTTACCAACAAATATAGCATATGCTTTGAGTGTCATGAGTAGATATCAAGTAGATCTAGGCTTAGAGCACTGGAAAGTAGTAAAATATATCCTTAAGTACTTGAGAAGGACTAAGGATCTTTTACTAGTATATGAAGTTAGTAGCCTAGGGTTGAAGGCTACACGAACTTGAGTTTCCAATCTGATATCGATGATAGCAAGTTGAATTCGGGATATGTGTATACCCTGAATGGAGGAGCAGGATGCTGGAGGAGTTCCAAGCAAGATACTTTTGCTAACTCAACCATAGAGGCAGAGTAGATTATTGTAGTAGAGGCAGTAAAGGAGAGAGTCTAGATGAAGAAGTTCATCACAGATGTGGGAGTCGTGCTGGGCAACGAGGAGCATATTCCCTTATATTGCAACAACAACGGGGCGATTGCTCTAGTGAAGGAACCTAGGTCTCATAAGACGTCTAAGCACATTCTAAAGAGGTTCCATCTGATTAGAGAGATCGTGACCCGAGGAGATGTAGTAGTGGAAAGAATTCCATTAGAAGATAACATCGTAGATCCACTGACAAAACCATTCTCTCAAATTATTTTTGAGTGTCATAGGGGTCTAATGAGGATCAGACATAGAAGTGATTGGCTTCAGGTCAAGTGGGAGATTGCTAGTCATAGGTGTCCTACAAGCCAATCACGTAAGTGATAGTACGTGTGACTTGACATGCAGTCTTTTTTGCTTATTATTATTATTTGATATTTTATCACTTTATATTGCATGTTGCATGAATATATATTGTGATATCCATTGATCTGTGCAATGGGAATCAGATAGTGATGACATCACAATAATAAGAACGATTCACCTTAAAACACAGATCCTAAATAGTCCCGGTCATAGATTGCTTGAGAGGGACTTCAAGATAATCGGACAGACTAATGTGCTATATATCCATCCATATGTTGGATGCAGTTGGTCTCATAGCTGCTCGTGTAGGGATACTAGGGATATAGTATAGGTGCTCATTAGAGAATGAGTTCACTAATTGATCCGCTCATGGAATGTTGGATGGTTGATGATGACTTGAGACACCAAGGATTTCATGTATAAGTAATCCACTCTTTGATACCGGACTTGTAGGTCTGGAGATTTCATATCTAACACAACTAGTCATCGGGAGTGGAAGCCAACCTTACGACGACTATTGAGTGTTAATAGAGGATCATCCACTCTCGGTGTCAGATCATCCACTCTCGGTGTCAGATTATCCACTCTCGGTGTCATGAGAAGAATATCTCATGTGTTCTTACTCAAACAAATCTCTAGCCATGGTCATTCGAATTGAGAGAGAAAGAGTTCTCCAAGATAATCCGATTAAAGAGAGACTCGTATAGAAACTATATGAGCCCAACAGCACTATGCTCGATATATGGTCTCTGAGATATTAGATGGATGAGGGACTATAGGTATATGATAACTGAGGATATATAGGTCCAAAGGATTAGATTCTCCTATATCATTTGGGGACTATGGCGTGGTGGCCTAATATATCTGCAGTCGATGAATCGAGTGACTTATTATGGAGATAATAATTCACCGAGCCAAAAGGAGTTTTAACAGGTATGACTCATATCCAGCTTGATATTGGGCCTCGAGGGTCACACATATACGGTAGGCGTTGCGACGGGTAGAGGTTCAGATATGAGATATCTGCTGGAGCCCTTATCTTATTAAATATCCAATAAGTCCTTGAATTATTAGATTCTATGGATGAAATCCAATAAGAGCTAATAAGAGATTATTGGGTAGAGACTCTCTAATCTAAGAGGCTTGGATAGTTGGATGAAGATCCAGTATCCAATATGGTAGGATCCATTAGGGTTAAGTTGATAGGAGGCCTCTATAAATAAAAGGGAACCAAAGACCCATAGGCTAAAGGTTCTTTTTAGTTGCCTCCTCCTATTCTCCTCTCTCCCTCTCCTCCTCATACTATAACCCCTATTTGGGGCGTGTGGACACCAAGAAGGAGAAGCCCCTTTTTGATTTTGTGGTGCACACGAGGAAGAGTTTTGGTCAGTGATTTAAGGAGCATGTTTGTAGCCCCTATCATGTGAATCACCACTAGAGAGGAGAACAATTGACTTTCTTCATCATCTCTCATAGATTTATAGGTTTTTAGGGATATATGATATCCCTAGGTAATTCTCTTATGTGCAGTTTTTTGGTTTCGCGGGTTTTTGTGCACCAACTTTTGCACGACAATGAAACCTTTTTTTTTACAGAAATTTTGAGATTTTATTTTTTTGTTCCTTTATTGCGCAATGTCAGATTGTCAAATAGATTACCTGAACCCCCCCCCCCCCCCCCCCCCTTCATTGCTAAAGCATGGAGGTATTCTTTTGTTATGCTAAACTATATATACTTATTTTCATGATGTGTACAAATTTTATTGTATATCGAAGTAAATATTATATTTATATATATATAATATATATAATTTATTATTCTTGAAAGGTAAGCAACATGGATTATTGAGTGGAATTTGACTTGGCAGTAATGAGCAATGTCATGATTCGATGGAATAGCTCTAAGTTGGCAGACATATATGAAATTGGCCAATCTAATAGTTATGGTCGGAAGAGCATGAGTTCCAAAAGCGACTCAAATTGGCTCTATACGATCATCATTATGTAGGCAATCTTAAAAGGATCACAAGCGTAATCGAGGTATAACATATGAACATTATCAAACACTATTAAAAAGGATCAAAGGATTCTGATTCGATGTCAACTCCACAACATTTCCGTGATAAAACTTTTCAAAGACATGAATTGTGACATAGCATTCATTACTAAATAGCTTTAATTCGGTAACTTTCAAGAACATTTACTCTTCTACATGATGGACAAATATCTATAAGAAGAGACAATCTCTTGTTTCTAACTTTTTTTTTAGACCGATTCTATAATTCTTTTAGCAGTAGCAAATTTACATTGTTGGTCGAACGAGGAGCAGTGGAAAATGTATTTTGCTAGAAACCTTTTGTGAAGACTGCCAAACAATTCTGTGAAGGAAATAATTAACTCTTCTATTTAGAAGAAGTGGGTGTTTTCTTTCCACCAAATTTCATGTCTCTTTTGGTACTTAGAAAGGGAAAAGGCAAAATGTCTTTTCTATACACTTTCTATTTTTAAATTTTGAACTACAGGGCGTCTCTGGCATTTGAAGGTGTAATTATAGGGGGTCTCTATAAAGTATTTCTAATAATTCAAACTTAAAATTACTAACATGAGAAACAATCATTTATGGTTATAAGTTACAATTATTTACGGTTAGCTATATGAATATTTTGTCATCGTTCATATCTATAGAAAATAATATGTTTCGTTAAGTTTAGAGTATTTATTCTCTATCTTCAAAATATATAATTATCTTTTTATTTGGCTCATTTTTTGTCTTTATTTTTATCTTATTGGAATTTTTTTTCATGTATCTTTTGAATCTTCATGTAAGAAAGGTTATTTCTCACTTGAACTTGTCTGTTTGAGCATTCTTGTATGAACTCTTGTAAGAAGGGTTACTTCTCACTATAAACTTATCTTGTTTGAGCATTATTTTAAGAAGACAATGTTATTTTAAGTCATTTTCGATACATCAACCAGACCTCCATGACATGTCATCTAATCTTTTTAAGTCATGGATCCATCCTTCAACTTATCGATGGATTCCTTAGCACATCGATCTATCCTACGGTTTGACATCCAATCCTCTAACTTAACTTTAGATCCTTTGGTAGTTTATATTCATAGTCGAAGTATCTCTTATATCTCTTATTATCATATAAAATTTATGTTTTAGATTTATTAATCAACCTATTCTCTAATTCTTGACCGCTAAAATAAGCTAAAGCCTATTGTATAAGTAACAAAACTGTTTGTATGAACTTATGAAAAGAAACACTAGTGGTAATAGTGTTAAGCTATATTTAATTGAATAAGATATATTATAGATCTAATTAGATTTTGATTATGATTATCGATCAATAAAAAAAATTCAGTTATGATAGGATTACTTAAATATTTTATGGTTAAATAAGTATTGTCATGTTGAACCATTTAAAACCTTTGACTAGCATTCTTAATCCATGCTTTAGAACTTCCATTTAATTTTTACCATCAACATTCTAAAAGAAAAAAAATCACCAAGTAAGTGAAAAAAGCAAATAAGTACCTAATTTGATAAATTTTTTAAATAAGTACCTAATTTGACTCAATGTATAATTTTCAAGATAATATCCAAATAGGAAGGAAACTCAATTTTTTTAAATCAACCAAGTAGCATATTTTAACTCAATTTAATTTTTTTAAATCAACCAAGAGTTCATTTTTGTATGAACTCTTGTACGAAGGGTTACTTCTCACTATAAACTTATCTTGTTTGAGCATTATTTTAAGAAGACAATGTTATTTTAAGTCATTTTCGATACATCGACCAGACTGATAAGATCCTAAAGTCTTATCATAGGCTCTGATACCAAATGATAAGACCCTAAAGTCTTATCGTAGGCTCTGATACCAAATGATAAGACCCTAAAGGTCTTATCGTAGGCTCGGATACCAAATGATAAGATCCTAAAATCTTATCGTAGGCTCTGATACCAAATGATAAGACCCTAAAGTCTTATCGTGGAAGAAAGAGGAGAAATGAGGATGATAATGATCACTTCGAGGGGATCGACCTCCTTGATCGCTTCGAGGGGATCGACCCTCCTTGATCACTTCGAGGGGATCGACCCTCCTTGATCGCTTCGAGGGGATCGGCCTCCTAGGGTTGTCCAAAGATAGAATAGTATTTTTCATAGATTACTGAAAAGAAGCAGTTACATCCCTATTTATAGAGTTCTGCCTAGAGTCCATTAGGACTTGAACTCTAATAATAAATAAATATTAAATAAACCTCTACTTGACTCTAACTGAACCAAACCGACTCAATAAACAACTGGACTAAACAAACTCAATAAACATTATTCAAAAGCTTAGAAAAATGGTCCTAACAGTTCCTCCCTCTTCAAATCAGCCTTGTCCTCAAGGCTGAGCAGCATCAATCTCAAGGAGCTTCTCTTTCAGCACTTTAGCCATAGACTATCTGCAACGCATCACAACCTGTTGATTAAGTAAGTATGGTCTCCACTTTTTGAGAGTGTAAGCAACAGGTCGATCTTTCAGTGTAGTAATTGTTGCATGAAACTTCTGGCCCTGTATAATCAATTTTATCTTTGAACCTTTGCTATCACAAGTGAAAATCCTTCCATTAATGATCTTTACTTCGAATCTGTCATAGTCTTCAATGTGATGGGCCAATCGATCAACAGTCTCACTGTCCATAGAATTATTAGTGCTACCAGTATCAATCAAAACTATAACAAGCTGATGTTCTAGAGTTTCGCCAACTTCCATAGTTTGCGGGTTAGAGTAGTCGGCTAATATATGCATTGTATGTATAGTAGGTTCAACGTCTTCATTAGAATTTATACCTTCATGATCGAAGTCCAACTCTTCTGCTTTTGGTTCCTCTCCAATTGGCTCAATCAACATATGCTGCCCTTTTTACATTGGTGCTCCATACTCCACTTTTCATCATAGTACAAACCCTTTGCTGAATTTTTCTTGAGTTCTTCTTGGGTTAGTCGTCGGGTGTCAAGGCTTTGGTTGGGAATAGATATGGTGGGTGACATATTGATCATCTAGTGGTTGTCACTTCTGTTTCCATGATTTTCCCTGTTGATTTTTTTCTCATGTAGATGTGCGAATGAGATCGCAGTTATCATAGTGCGTGGTTGACGAGCCTTAACTTCACACCGGATCTCTGGAATAAGACCTTCAATAAATGTATCCAAAAGTTATCGTTCCGACCAATCTCTAGCTTGATTTGATAATCTTTCAAACCTACTCTGATATTCCAACACTGTAGAAGTCTGACAAATTTTTGAGAGCTGTCCATCCACCTTCATGTATGAGTAGATTGTGTCACAATCTTGGGGCCCTTTTCTAGTATTTTCAGATCTGTGCAATGTAGAACTTGAGCTCCCACCTTGTTAAAATTTACTAAGGCTCCCCAGTAAATCCTTTTTGAAATCATTAAGTACTTCTTGTAACCGGTTCTCAATTCTAATTTCCAATGCTTCCATTTGTTTTTTCACTGAGTTATCGGTGGCCATTGCGTAAGACTGTAAATCTGTAATCTCAACTCCTGTTTTTGGTATCGGACAAGGGCATCAACACTGTAGATGCGAAGTTAACGAGGAGGTGGACGCCAAGGGCAGTGCTGCGGTCGCTGCGTTGGAGGAAGAGTAGGTGCCCTGTTTCTATCGAGGCGTGGGGTGAGAGCGCCGAGGTTGGAAGGCGACTGCGTTGATGTGGCTGCAGTTGGGGGTAGCGTCGCCAAGGGCCTGTCGCTGCGGTGGTTGTGACGGTGCGGATGGAAGGCAGCATTGCTCTGTCTCTACCGCACTACGAAGGCGTTGGTGACGTCGATGGATCGCGTGCGGTTGAGGACACAACGGTGTCGTTGAAGTGGCCGGGGTTGAGGCTACAGTGGTGGCAACTGGCGGCTGCAGCTGTTAGGATCGAGAGCACTAAGAGGGGGGGTGAATTAGTGCAGCGGAAATCTTTCAGCGATTAAAAACGAAAGCTGCGTTCATTCGATAAAAACTATTTTGATGCAAAAGCCGATTCTAAGATTACTTATGATTAAGTGCAGTTTACGTCTAAACACAGTTTACGTCTAAGCGCAGTTTGCGTCTAAATGCAGTTTGCGTCTAAATGCAGATTGCATCTAAGCTCAGATTGCGTCTAAGCGCAGTTTGCGTCTAAGCGCAGTTTGCGTCTAAGCGCAGATTGCGTCTAAGCGCAGTTTGCATCTAAACTCAGATTGCGTCTAAGCGCAGTTTACGTCTAAGCTCATATTCGGAAAGATCTGAACTTAGACACTTGTTCGTAAAAGCGCAGAAGGCAGTTTGCAGTTATAAATGGAATCAAAACGTAAACGTAAACTGCAAAGAAACTCGTTCGTAAAAGCACAGAAGACAGTTTGCAGTTATAAATAGAATCAAAACGTAAATGTAAACTGCAATGTAAAGATCGTACGAAAACACCAATTTACGTCTGAATGCAGATTCGGAAAGATCAGAACTTAGAAACTTGTTCGTAAAAGCGCAGAGAGCAGTAGCTATGTAGGAGGTTTGCAGTAATGATAAAGTGCTCAAAATAAAAGCAAACCAGAGATTTAGAGTGGTTCGGTCAGTCTTGACCTACTCCACTTTTGGCTTCCTCCACCGACGAAGTCACCGACGTCAACTAGAGGCCTTCCTTCAATAGGCAAAAGCCAACTGCCCTTTTACAGTTTCACTCCTTTTGACGGGCTTAGGAGACAACCCTTACAGAACCTTTCTCTCCTCTCTTTACAACTCAAGACTTGAAGAACAGAAAGAGGAGAACTTTTGGACTTTACACAAATTTGAGCTCTTAGAATCACAGAAAAGATCAAGAATTCGGTGTAGGTCTGTATCTTTTCAGTGCTGAATGGGTGGGGTATTTATAGGCCCCAACCCAGTTCAAATTTGGAGCTCAAAACGATCAAATCCCGGAATTCCGGGATCAGGCGGTTGCACCGCCTGACTGGGACGGTTGCACCTCCTGACTGGGGCGGTTGCACCGCCTGGCAGAGCTCGAAGACTGAGCCTCTGGGCAGTGCTACCTCTGTCAGGGGCAGTTGCACCTCTCTGCCAGAGCTCGAAGACCGAGCTCAGGTGGTTGCACCGCCTGACTAGAGAGGTTGCACCGCCTGGCAGAGCTCGAAACTTGAGCTCTGGCGGTGCTACCTCCTGACAGAGGAGGTTGCACCGCCCAGTCTCGCTCGGAGACTGAGCCCTGGGCGGTTGCACCTCTTGGCTGGGGCGGTTGCACCGCCCAGTCTCGCTAGGAGACATAGCCTGGGCGGTGCTACCTCCCTGCCTGGGCGGTTGCACCTCCCACAGCAACCTGGGTCCGAATCGGTTGAACCATTCGACCCAATTTGAGTTCTACAGGGGCCCAATTGCCCCAGGATTAAGCTAATGGGATCACCTCCCATTTCTAACTTAATCAAAGTGCTAACTATGATTATTTCCTAAGACATATTCTGCAGCTTGCTTCGGTGCGTCACTCGCTTCTTCCGGTGAGTTTCCGGCGAACTTCCGTCGATCATCCGATGAACCCTCGGTGATGCTCCTGCGGACTTCCTGCAAACTCCTGGACTGCGACGATCCACTTGGCAAGTTCCGACGAGCTCCTTTGGCAAGCTTCTGGACTTCTCAGATTTGTTCCCGTAGAACCTCCGACGACTGTCCGAACTTCCGTCGAGCTCTCGAACTCCCAACGTGATCATTGTCATGACTCCGGCGCAACTCCTGCTGCATGTCTTTCTTTCATCGTAGTTAATCCTGCACACACAAAAATAAAAACTTCGATCGAGACAATTAATCCTAAGCAATTAACCAAGTTGTCCGGCATGTCATTGGTCCCTCGCCGCTTCGTCCGATTCTTCGGCGCATCATCTGCAGCCTATTGCCCAATCGGCCAGTTGACTCCGCAACTCCAATATCCTTGGCACAATACCCGCTCTTCTTGGCCCGATGCCCGAGTCCACGACCCGAAGCCTTCTGTCGATACGTCGACCGATCCACCGGCCCGACGTCCAATCTTCTGACATGTTCTTCCGGCACAACATGATTTTCCTGCTTTAATTGTCTCATCCAGATCGAAGCATCCTGCGTCACTCATAACGCAGATTAAATCATAAACATATATTAAGTAGTTTCATCATCAAAATATGAGATTCAACAATCTCCCCCTTTTTGATGATGACAACTACTTGATGACGGAGTTAAACTTAACTCCCGGAGTTTAAACAAACTCACCCTATCAATATGCCATATTGATAGAACCTTGAATTCAAACTGAATTCAAGTCATTGCAATATTCATCATGAATACTTGCAACACGTTATCATGAACTTATGCATAAACTTATGCATATCATGTCATGTCATCAAATACTTCTCCCCCTTTGTCATTAACAAAAAGGAGAAGTACCACAATCAAGTGTTTGTGATATAAGTTTAACTCATTGCATGAAAAACATAATATCTATTGTTATCATCATGCAAGTTTGCTATCATCAAATGGTAAGATATCAACATGTAAAATTACGATTCAAGTTCTTGATATCTTAACATGATATGACATTCATAGCACCTATTCATATGAATGCTGCTTTTGATATCTCATCATAATATGGCATTCATAACATCTATTCATATTCTTCAAATATGGCACTCATAGTATCAATTTATATATTTCTCCCCCTTTGTCATCAACAACAAGGAGGACGATATAAGCAAATTTTAAATATAAGTGCGATGCCTTAAGTTGGTTCATGTCATTTTCCAACAGTGAGTGATAAGATACCAATTATGCAAACATCTCGAGGAAAACATGACATGGAGATAGCTTTTATTGCTTCTTCCTTTTTATTTGTTATCTTTTTACATGAAGGAGAAAAGCCATATGTGAAGTTCAAATCGATAAGATATTAAAGCACACTTCATTTTTGCAAGGATTAAGATATGTAAGTGAGTCAAATCCTTGTATGAAAAAAATATCTTCCTTTTATAAGAGGGAATCATCAAATATGTTTCTTGAAAAATATTTTTCACATGATAAGTGCATTTGCTAGATGATTCCATATGTCAAAAATTAATGATGTGAATTAAACTTGATATGACATATGCTTGTTAAGTTCGGAAGAGGATAATGTATCAAGAAAATCCAATTGTTAGGATCAAGAAAATCCGAAAATGAAATTTGACACTTTCATACATTCGGACAAGACTATGCTACAGATTTTCAAATGAAGACAAAACATTTTTGTATTCAACACATAATTTCCAACATGTTATTTAATCAAGTGATACCAAGGCATGTAATGGTAATCAAGTGATTTGATTATTCAATAAAGTCTGAAAAATAATTTTAACACGTTCAATCATTCGGACATATTTTTGCCATAGTTTTTCAAATATAATCATGAAGATAAGACATGCTCATCATCATGGTAGTATGATAGCAAGTTTACCATATACAAGCTAGCAAAAAATTTCTACATTTTAAGGCCTGCAAGCTAGCAATTTTGAGATGTTCAAGAAAGTAACTCTTGCTTCTTGAAATATAAGTTTTGCTAGATGTGCATGTTAACTTTTTGCTTCTTGAGATAGGCAAGATAGCATTCCTTGGTGATGTTCAATATAGCTAAGTTCTACATCATGCAAGCTAGTGAATTTTATAATATTTTAGAACATGCATAATCACCAAAGCATCATAAATTTTAATGATGTGCAAAATTACAAATTTTGCATGATTGCATTTGTGTGTCTTGAGACTTGCAAGATAGCACTTCTTGGTGATGTTCAAGATAGCAATTTCTTCTCTTTTGAGAAGTGTAATTTTTGCTTTCTTCTTGAATTGTGCAAGCTAGCTATTTCTTTGAGATGACCCTTTACATCAATTCAAGATAGCACGTTAGCAACTCTTTCTCAAGATAGGCAAGCTTGTGATGTTCAAGATAGCAAACTATACATCATGTTAGCTAGCAAATTAGAGATATTCGAGAAAGCAACTCTTGCATCTTGAAATATGCAAGTTGCAAGCTAGCAAATTTTTCTTTGAGATATGCACATTAGCAACTCTTTCTCCCCCTTTGTCATTGGCAAAAAGAAGGGAAGACCCTCTACATTAATTTCTAAATTATGACAAAGGTTAGTATCAATCTCATTTGTGCATCATTATATATTCAAATTAAAACATGCACATTTTTAAAACATATAAACTTATTATTATATGCATGATTCCAAATCATCATTCATATGATTTTAATCATTGTTTCAATCATCACTTATAGCTTATCATGCACAATATATAAAACCATCTAACATGATACAATCATTTATTTTCAAGATATTTATCACTCCATTTTAATCATGATTCCAAACATTTATCATTTAAAGTATTCATGATACACATCATACATTATCATAATAAAAAGCATATGCATCATTCCAAATCATAAATATTTCAAATCATCATGGTATTAATTTGTCACATTGCATCCTACCATGCATGATCGAAACTTCTCATTTGCATACATCAAAATAAATTCATGAATATCTCATGCATTCATATCATCACTTGAGAAATATTGAAAAGAAATAATTGGGTGATGAGATAAATATTTCATGAATACAAAGAATTGCATAAAAATCATATCATGAATACAAGGAATACAAGTCACAATCATTCAAGAGAAAAAATCATCATTCATTTTCAATTCCTTCAATTTGATAAATCAAGATCATGATTTTGATAAAACTCATTTCAAATTTAAATCATCAAAATCATTTTTATGGCTCACAAAATTTATAACATAAATAGATTCATGATTTCATTGATAATATATTTTTCCCCTTTTTAAGTGTTTCATTTTAAGTGGTCGATTTCATGTTAGCATGCCTTTTCATTTATGAAAACATGCATCAATTTTTTTTAAAGCCACTGTTATTATCATGAAAATCGATAATCCATAAATATCAAGAATCATCATACATAATTTCAAAAATATATACTCATTAATCATAACTTCAAATTAAACATGATTTCATATACTCAAAATCGAGAAATAACAATGGAAATCAACATGATACACATTATTACTTCTCAACCACATATAGCATGATTTCATAAGGTATTTTTAATCAAAATCATTTTGTTTATCATAAACATACAATTTTCATGATTATTTTCAAAATTACTAGAATGATAAGCATGATTCCTAATTGTTTGTATTTTCATTATAAAATTATTAAACATGTAATTTTTAAGAAAATAAAAAAGAAAAATGCTTTATGAAAAGCATCATGTAATTTCAAAGTAAATTAAAGGCATTTTGATTACCTCAGCGTCGAAAGGCGTAAAGGCGTAGTTTGCCACCTCGCCTTTGTTGATTTTCTCCTCGTCTTCGGAGGAGCTCGATTCATCCCAGTTTTTGTTCTTCTTCTTGCGTTCAAAGCAAGTAGTTCCGTTCTTTTTACTTTTTAATTTTTGTTTCATTTGTAGTTTAAGTTCACCATCACTTGAGCTTATGCTCGAGTGGTCTTCAAATGTTCTATGTCCCAAATCCTTCCTGTTCTTTGGAAGGTGGTTCTCAAGTTCTTCACGTGCATTGCACGTCATTTCATATGTGATCAATGAACCAATTAGTTCTTCAAGTGGAAATTGGTTCAAGTTTTTCGATTCTTGAATAGTAATTACTTTTGAATCCCAAGTTTTAGAAAGTGAGCGCAAAACTTTGTTAATGAGTTCAAAATCCGAAAAACTTTTTCCGAGTCCTTTTAGACCGTTGACAACATCCGTGATATGGGTAAACATGTCGCCAATAGTCTCACTCGGTTTCATCTGAAAAAGTTCGAAAGAGTGTAACAAAAGATTGATTTTTGACTCTTTCACTCTACTTGTGCCTTCATGAGTCACTTCGAGTGTGTGCCAAATATCAAATGCAGTTTCACAAATCGAAACACGATTAAACTCGTTTTTATCAAGTGCGCAAAATAAGGCATTCATAGCCTTTGCATTAAGAGCGAAAGCCTTCTTCTCCGAATCGTTCCAATCGATCATTGGAAGAGAAGACTTTGAAAAACCATTCTCGACAAGATTCCAGAGTTCAACGTCCATAGAAATAAGAAAGATCCTCATTCGGGTCTTCCAATAGGTGTAGTCCGCCCCATTAAACATGGGTGGACGTGTAATGGAATGGCCCTCTTGGTTTCCGGCGTAAGCCATCTCTCTTGGGTTTTAATCCGTTTGAGAGTTAACCGGGCTCTGATACCAATTGTTAGGATCGAGAGCACTAAGAGGGGGGGGGTGAATTAGTGCAGCGGAAATCTTTCAGCGATTAAACACGAAAGCTGCGTTCGTTCGATAAAAACTATTTTGATGCAAAAGCCGATTCTAAGATTACTTATGATTAAGTGCAGTTTACGTCTAAACACAGTTTGCGTCTAAGCGCAGTTTGCGTCTAAATGCAGTTTGCGTCTAAATGCAGTCTGCATCTAAATGCATATTGCGTCTAAGTTCAGATTGCGTCTAAGCGTAGTTTGCGTCTAAGCGCAGATTGCGTCTAAGCGCAGTTTGCGTCTAAACTCAGATTGCGTCTAAGCGCAGTTTACGTCTAAGCTCAGATTCAGAAAGATCTGAACTTAGACACTTGTTCGTAAAAGCGCAGAAGGCAGTTTGTAGTTATAAATGGAATCAAAACGTAAAGGTAAACTGCAAAGAAACTCGTTCGTAAAAGTGCAGAAGATAGTTTGCAGTTATAAATAGAATCAAAACGTAAATGTAAACTGCAATGTAAAGATCATACGAAAACACCGATTTACGTCTGAATGCAGATTCGGAAAGATCAGAACTTAGAAACTTGTTCGTAAAAGCGCAAAGAGCAGTAGCTATGTAGGAGGTTTGCAGTAATGATAAAGTGCTCAAAATAAAAGCAAACCAGAGATTTAGAGTGGTTCGGTCAGTCTTGACCTACTCCACTTTTGGCTTCCTCCACCGACGAGGTCACCGACGTCAACTAGAGGCCTTTCTTCAATAGGCGAAGGCCAACTGCCCTTTTACAGTTTCACTCCTTTTGACGGGCTCAGGAGACAACCCTTACAGAACCTTTCTCTCCTCTCTTTACAACTCAAGAATTGAAGAACAGAAAGAGGAGAACTTTTGGACTTTACACAAATTTGAGCTCTTAGAATCACAGAAAAGATCAAGAATTCGGTGTAGGTCTGTATCTTTTCAGTGCTGAATGGGTGGGGTATTTATAGGCCCCAACCCAGTTCAAATTTGGAGCTCAAAACGATCAAATCCCGGAATTCCGGGATCAGGCGGTTGCACCGCCTGGCAGAGCTCGAAGACTGAGCCTCTGGGCGGTGCTACCTCTGTCAGGGGCGGTTGCACCTCTCTGCCAGAGCTCGAAGACCGAGCTCAGGTGGTTGCACCGCCTGGCAGAGCTCGAAACTTGAGCTCTGGCGGTGCTACCTCCTAACAGAGTAGGTTGCACCGCCCAGTCTCGCTCGGAGACTGAGCCCTGGGCGGTTGCACCTCTTGGCTGGGGCGGTTGCACCTCCCACAGCAACCTGGGTCCGAATGGGTTGAACCATTCGACCCAATTTGAGTTCTACAGGGGCCCAATTGCCCCAGGATTACGCTAATGAGATCACCTCCCATTTCTAACTTAATCAAAGTGCTAACTACGATTATTTCCTAAGACATATTCTGCAGCTTGCTTCGGTGCATCACTCGCTTCTTCCGACGAGTTTCCGGCGAACTTCCGTCGATCATCCGATGAACCCTCGGTGATGCTCCTGCGAACTTCCGGCAAACTCCTGGACTGCGACGATCCACTTGGCAAGTTCCGACGAGCTCCTTTGGCAAGCTTCTGGACTTCTCGGATTTGTTCCCGCAGAACCTCCGACGACTGTCCGAACTTCCGTCGAGCTCTCGAACTCCCAACGTGATCATTGTCATGACTCCGGCGTAACTCCTGCTGCATGTCTTGCTTTCATCGTAGTTAATCCTGCACACACAAAAACAAAAACTTCGATCGAGACAATTAATCCTAAGCAATTAACCAAGTTGTCCGGCATGTCATTGGTCCCTCGACGCTTCGTCCGATTCTTCGGCGCATCGTCCTTTCCTGCAGCCTATTGCCCAATCGGCCAGTTGACTCTGCAACTCCGATATCCTTGGCACAATACCCGCTCTTCTTGGCCCGATGCCCAAGTCCACGACCCGAAGCCTTCTGTCGATACGCCGACCGATCCACTGGCCTGACGTCCAATCTTCTGACATGTTCTTCCGGCACAACATGATTTTCCTGGCCAGCGCCCACCGCTGCCGCTGTGCCACGGCCAGTAACCTTCCCAGCCAGCGGACCACCCATCGCCGCTTCTACCGTCGGCGACGCTGCCCTAGCCGCACCGCCATCGCTGCCTTCCCTTGGTTGCAGCTTCGGACGTGCGATCTGTCGGCGTCGCTGTTTCTGTGGTGCGATCGAAACAGAGCAGCCGCCGATCCCTCTGCTGCCGCAGGCGCCGGTTGCCTCTACCGCCGGCGCTTTTTCTCGGCCACTTCAACGCCACCCCTCTCCTTCGTTGCCGAGCCACCACCGCTGCCAGGCACCGTGCGACGACCACCGCACGCCTCCCAGCAGCCGATCCCCCTTGCTCTGCATCTTTTGATACCGAAACAGGGCAATCACGGCAACTCACATCTGCTGCCCTTGTTTCCAGCCGCCGCCGTCGCCTCGAGCGCCGTCGCCGTCGCCTTCCAGCCGCTGCTCCCCCGTGCGACGACCGCCGCTCGCCTCCCAGCCGCTGCTCCCGCTCGCTTCCCATCCGTTGCTTCCCCTTGCTCTGCATCGGTGGTGACCGAAACAGGGCAGTTACCACCGTCGCAGTCGCGGGTCCCATTGCTGCCGCAGTCGCGGATCCCCTTGCTGCTGCGAACGCCGGTTGCCACCACCGTCGCCACTGCTGCCCAGCCAGCGACGACGCCGCTCGCCGCCCAGCCTGCCACGACCCTCTCTGCCTCCTTCTCCACCGCCGCCGCTGCGCTCCGGCCAGCAACGACTGCTGCTGCCAGCCACCGCAGCCTTCACCTCAACCCCCTCGATCTGCACCGTTGCTGCAGCCCCCTTGTTCTGCATCGTTGCCGCAGCCACCGGTTGCCACCACTGCAGCCTCAACCCCGGCCGCTTCAACGCCACCTCCCTCTTGTTTTGCCTCCGCTGCTGCAGTTGTCGGTTGCCGTCACCGCAGCCTCAACACGGCTGCTCGGCGATTACTTCCTTGGGTCACAACAGTCACAACCGTCGCCTTTCAGCTTTGGTGCTCTCATCTCACGCAGTGACACAAACACAGGGTAGCTACTCTTCCTCTAACGCAGCGACCGCAGCACTGCCCTTGGCGTCCACCTTCTCGGTAACTTCGCATCGATAGTGTTGATGCCCTTGACCGATACCAAAAATAGGAGTTGAGATTACAGATTTGCAGTCTTACGCAATGACTACTGATAACTCGGTGAAAGCACAAATGGAAGCATTGGAAATCAGAATTGAGAACCGACTGCAAGAAACACTTAATGATTTCAAAAAGAGTCTACTGGAGAGCCTTAGCAAATTTCAACAAAATGGGAGCTCAAGTTCTACGTTGCACAGATATGAAAATATAGAAAAAGAGTCCCAAGATTGTGACATAAATTACTCACACATGAAGATAGAATTTTCGAGATGGAAAGATGGAGATCCGACCAATTGGATCTCTAATGTAGAAAATTTTTTCCGTTTTCACAGAACCCCAGAAGAATCCAAGGTAGAAGTGGCCTCAATCCAACTCAAGGGAGATGCACTCCAGTGGTACGATTGGTATGAAACTTTCCACGGAGTTCCTTCGTGGGAGCAGTTCAAAAGAGGGCTTCTTGTTCGCTTTGGCCCATCCGAATATGAGAATATTGATTGTCAGCTCGCCAAAATTCGTCAGACTTCTACAGTGTTAGAATATCATAGTAGGTTTGAAAGATTGTCAAATCAAGTTAGAGATTGGTCGGACCGACAACTTCTTGATACATTTATTGAAGGGCTTATTCCAGAGATCCGGTGTGAAGTTAAGGCTCGTCAACCCTGCACTATGATAGCTGCGATCTCATTTGCAAATCTATATGAGAAAAAAATTAGCAAGGAAAGATCAGCAAGGGGTTTGTACTATGATGAAAAATGGAGTATGGAGCACCGATGTAAACAAGGGCAACTTCTGATGATTGAACCAATTGGAGAGGAGCTGAAAGCTAAGAATGTGGACTCCGATCATGAAGGGATAAATTCTAATGAAGACATTGAACCTACCGTACATACAATGCATACATTAGCCGACTACTCTAACCCGTAAACTATGGAAGTTGCCGAAACTCTAGAGCATCAGCCTATTATAGTTTTGATTGATACTGGTAGCACTAACAATTTTATGGACAGTGAGATTGTTGACCGATTGGCCCACTACATTGAAGACTATGACAAATTCGAAGTAAAGATCGTTGATGGATGGATTTTCAATTATAATAGCAAAGGTTCAAAGATAAAATTGATTATACAGGGCTAGAAGTTTCATGCAACGATTACTACACTGAAAGACCAACCTGTTGCTTACACCATCAAAAAGTGGAGACCATACTTGATCAATGGGTTGTGATGCGTTGCAGATAGTCAATAGCTAAAGTGCCGAAAGAGAAGCTCCCCGAGATTTATGCTGCTTAGCCTTGAGGAGAAGGCTGATTTGAAGAGGGAGGAACTGTTAGGACCCTTTTTCTGAGCTTTTGAATAATATTTATTGAGTCTGTTTAGTCCAGTTGTTTATTGAGTCGGTTTGGTTCAGTTAGAGTCAAGTAGAGGTTTATTTAATATTTATTTATTATTAGAGTTCAAGTCCTGATGGACTTTGGGTGGAACTCTATAAATAGGGATGTAACTGCTTCTTTTCAGTAATCTATGAAAAATACTATTCTGTCTTTGGACAAACCCTAGGAGGTCGATCCCCTCGAAGTAATCAAGGAGGGCCGATCCCCTCGAAGTGATCAAGGAGGACCGATCCCCTCGAAGTGATCAAGGAGGGCCGATCCCCTCGAAGCGATAAAGGAGGGTTGATCCCCTTGAAGTGATCAAGGAGGCCGATCCCCTCGAAGCGATCATTATCATCCTCATTTCTCCCCTTTCTTCCACGATAAGATTTTAGGGTCTTATCAATTGGTATCAGAGCCTACGATAAGACTTTAGGGTCTTATCATTTGGTATCAGAGCCTATGATAAGACTTTAGGATCTTATCATTTGGTATCAGAACAGCGATCCTTGGCGTTCTCGCTGCAATGAAGCTATGAAAAATACTATTCTGTCTTTGGACAAACCCTAGGAGGCCGATCCCCTCGAAGTGATCAAGGAGGGCCGATCCCCTCGAAGCGATCATTATCATCCCCATTTCTCCCCTTTCTTCCACGATAAGACTTTAGGGTCTTATCACAGACCTCCATGACATGTCATCTAATCTTTTTAAGTCATGGATCCATCCTTCAACTTATCGATGGATTCCTTAGCACATCGATCTATCCTACGGTTTGACATCCAATCCTCTAACTTAACTTTAGATCCTTTGGTAGTTTATATTCATAGTCGAAGTATCTCTTATATCTCTTATTATCATATAAAAATTATTTTTTAGATTTATTAATCAACCTCTTCTCTAATTCTTGACCGCTAAAATAAGCTAAAGCCTATTGTATAAGTGACAAAACTGTTTGTATGAACTTATGAAAAGAAACACTAGTGGTAATAATGTTAAGCTATATTTAATTGAATAAGATATATTATAGATCTAATTAGATTTTGATTATGATTATCGATCAATAAAAAAAAATTCAGTTATGATAGGATTCCTTAAATATTTTATGGTTAAATAAGTATTGTCATGTTGAACCATTTAAAAACTTTGACTAACATTCTTAATCCAAGCTTTAGAACTTCCATTTAATTTTTACCATCAACATTCTAAAAGAAAAAAAATCACCAAGTAAGTGAAAAAAGCAAATAAGTACCTAATTTGATAAATTTTTTAAATAAGTACCTAATTTGACTCAATGTATAATTTTCAAGATAATATCCAAATAGGAAGGAAACTCAATTTTTTTAAATCAACCAAGTAGTATATTTCAACTCAATTTAATTTTCCAAATAGGTTTTGGGGCCACACATTAGCCAAAAATAAGTGTGGTTGTAGATAATATATAATCAGTAAAAAAATTAAAATAGGCTATAATACTGTATCTTTTATTGAATGGAAAGAAATAAACTATTTAAATGATTGTTCATGCTCTCTGCAACCATACAAATGCAATAAAGACTATATCTTTCAAAAGAAGAATGCAAGGATATAATTCATTCAATTGATTGTTCATGGCCCGTGTAACTATATATACATGACTTAATTGAGGTCATTTACTCAACAAAAAAAGTAAGTATCATTCAGATTGAAGGATGGCAAAAGTTTCCCTCGTCTCCTTCCTTTTGGTGCTCACTATCTTCGCCTCCGGTATTATCTCTCTTTATTTGTTCTTAAATTTTATTAGATTACCTTCGGATAGTTTTTCTTTTTCTTTCTTTCGTCGAGTAACAATGGCCAAATCATTCTACGATTTCTGAGCCCCAATATGCATCTTATTTTTATTAACATTAACATTTATTTCACAGCACATAGAGGATGTTCTTTATTTTTTTTTAGATTTAAAAGACTTCATACCATGATATTTATACAAATGTATTTTCTTTATGTGGAATATGCAGTCAACGCTATTGTGACCAAGGTGGACGCAGCAAGATGTCAAGAATACTTGAATCATGGTGGCTGCAACTTATCTGCTTGTAAAGAACAATGCATTAAGGAAAAGAATGGAGAAGGACAATGTATTCCTAATTCAAACCTGTCTGATTACGCATGTGTATGCTTCTATAATTGCTGATCGAGAAAATAGTATGTCTTGAATAAAAATTTGATTTTAAATACACCATATGATACAAGATTGTGAATTTTCAAATTGTCTCCGATTCAACTGCACTCCTCCACTAAATAATTAATAATTACATATATATATATATATATATATATATATAATATCAATAAACGTACAAAATATATTGTGTACGGAAGATGGACTATCCATAGCCATCCCAAGGTGACCGAACTTTGACACCATAGAGTATTGTAACTTTCTCTTTGACAGGAGAAGGATACGTCTATATGAGGCTAAATTGTTTAGCGAGTTCAGCATATTGCTATATCTTCAGTGGTGTAATGGGGACTATATTGACAAAGAGTTATAATCTATCAAGTGCATTTGCGGGGGCGGAATAATGCACAGTTTTCTTAGCAAGGCAAAATAGTCCAAGGGGATGGTGGTCTCCGAAACTTATAGAGGGAAGGATGTGAAAAGAGAAATTGTTCCAATGGGATAGATATCTAGGAGGGATAAGTCTCGATTAACAAAAGAGAGAATCATATGTAATGAGCTACACATGTTGAAGAAGATACCTTAAGACAACAACTACATATAATTCAAGTGACTAAGCAAGCAATAAGGAGTCGTCATATTATCTCATATGAGGTAATATGTTGATAGATGCATTACGAGATCAAGTGGGGAAGCGACCTAAGACAATACCAAATAAAGGCATATTTAGAGTCAATGTAGAGATCAGACTTAAAGGAGGACTGATCCATGAAATGGTGGGCATGAGTACCACCATTAGCTCAATATAAACCAAGAGGTAGAATAACTTGGGTAAAATATAGTGAAGTACTTAATCTATTTGAAAAAAGTTGATATAGAAGAAGAATCATGGAGTGGAGGCATGAAGTTTTTTCGGATAGAGTCTAACGACATAAACTCTTGCAGAGATAAGAGTGAGATCATGTCATTCCATGAGTTTCTCATTTTGATGCAGTAGACTCATCCTGTATGGTGCCAAAGATGAAGGGAGCTTTGAGGCACATGCACCTTATCTTAGCGAAGCATTTGATGAAGGAACTAAGGTGGGTCAACTTGCGAAGATAAAGTTGGGGTCAAAAGGCTTTGGCACAAGGCAAGAGGGCATGAAGGTGAGCACTCTTGAAGAATATGTTGTAGTGCTACCATTCAAGTTACCTCACATGAAGTGGTGTGCAATGGAGATTTTGCTAGGATAGAGGCCCAGGATCCAAATAATGGTGCATCAATTTCAGTAAACTTAGTGGACTTCAAGAGCAGCTAGGCGACAGATTGTCCTATAACTATGCTTCATCCAAGTGTGACTTGAGAATGGGTGGACAAAGATCAATTGCCAAAGGAGCTAATACAATCGAAGGTGGTGAAGGCCTTGCGATGTGTTGGCAAAGGCCATACATAAAGAGATTACAGTCCGAGTTCTTCCCACTAATATTAGAATACAATAGAGATATCACCAAGAGGCAAAATGATGTAGCGGATCATGGTGGATAATTTGAAGCAATGCAATCAACACACACGAGAGATGTCCCGCGAGGGACATGATCATGCAAAGTTATAATCGAGAGCTCTTAGGAGCTCCACTTTAATAAACAACACAATGACAAGAAGGGCTATGAATTCAATGAGTAAATGCTATAGTACTATAGAGGTGAACCTTTCATGCATGCATCAAATTTTGCATTGGATGAAAGTTTCAGTTATCAACATATGGGGGCTATGTACCACCGAGAAAGAATTCTGAGTGCAAGTACTAATAAATCTCATGGGGGAGACTTGATCATATAGAGATATGATCGAAGTGATTAGAGGAGTCGGATTGCTCTAAAGCTCATATTCGCTTAAGGAGGCCCGACAAATTAGAGAACAAAGTCGAGTAAGTGAATTTTGCTACCAAGGAAGCTAAGAAAAATAGAACCAATGTGAGCCCGGCAACATGATAGTTGAGGTTATGCATGAGAGTTACAGTCTATCTTTCCATCAACTCAAAAAACACAAAGGTGTTGAAGTAAGGGATCAAAAGGGGCATTGAAGTGACGACAAGTCTAGAGAGACTCAATTATCCAAAACAGAGTGTTGGCTAAAATACAGGTGGACTAGGAGGAGTTCCATAGTGTCATAAAAGTGGATTTACCGATCGTGAAGAAAGGGACACATATATGAGGCAATGGATTATAGGGCCAATAGTATGGTAATGGGTATGGTAGCGCCATGGTATCACAGAGGTAGGACTTCTATGGAATAAACATTCCCTAGAGTTATTAATCTCTTGCTCTCATAGAAGAAGAGTATTTAGTTATGAAATAGGCCAAGGAGGTAGAGAATACAAAGACAAACTTCAACTATCAAGACAAGGCTGAAGGGCAAAGACTAGAAAACTTCATAAGACTAGTGTCAATGGGTTTCCCATTAAAATAATCAAAAATGGAGGACTCAAGTCAATGTAGTGTAGGGAAGTCTAGGGGTGACATCGTATACGCAGCAGAAAAACAGAAAAAATCACCAAATTTAGCAATGATGTGTTCGTCGTTATGCAAAGATTGGTGTACAAAATCCGCAAAACCGAAAACTATGTATATGAAATATTGTGTTTTACCTGGGGAGATCGTAGATCCCTGAATCCCTATAGATCTTTAGGAGAGGATGAAGAAGGTCAAGCATCCTCATCTCTCGTGATGATCCACACAATAGGGCTGCGATGACACTCCTCAAATCGCTATCTAAATCTCTACACTTGCTATCTGATGTGGAGATAGGGAGAGGAGAATAGGAGGTGGCAACCAAGAAACCTCTAACCTATGGGTCTTTGGTTCCCTCCTATTTTAAAGGCCTCCTATTAACTTAACCCTTATAGATCCTGCCCTATTGAATATTAGATCTCCATCGAACTACCCAAGCCTCTTAGATTAGTTGATCCTTATCAAATAATATCTTATTGTCTCTTATTAGATCTCATCCATAGGATCCAATAATTCAGGGACTTATTAGACATCTAATAAGATAAGGGCTTCGATAGATATCTCATATTCAAACATCTACTCATGGTAACGCCCACTATATGTGTGTGACCCTCTAGGCCCAATATCGAGCTGGCCATGAGTCATACCTATCAGAACTTCTTCTGGCTCAGTGAATTATTATCTCCATAATAATTCACTCGACTCATTGACTACGGACGTACTAATCCACTACGCTACAATCCCTAGATGATATAGGAGAATCTAATTAATTGGACCTATCTATCCTTAGTTACTGTATATCTATAGTCCCTCATCTATCTAATATCGTAGAGGACGTATACCGGGCATGGTGTTGTTAGACCCACACGGTTTTTAATCAAGTCTCGCTCTAATCGGATTCTCCCGGAGAACTCTTTCTCTCTTAATCCGAATAACCTTAGCTAGGGATTTGTCTGAGCAAGAATACAAGAGATATTTCTCTCATGACACTGAGAGTTGATGATCCTCTATCGACACTCAATAGTCCTTGTAAGATTGACTGTCACTCCCAATGACTAGTTGTGCTAGATTTGGAACTTCCAAACTTGTAAGTCTGGTATCAAAGTGTGGAGTACTTATACAGAATATCCTTGGTGTCTCAGGTCTAAGGACTAGATACACCATTGGGACTACGGAATCACTGTTTAATAATAAGGCATAATCAACCATCCAACATTCCATGAGCAGATCAATCAGTGAACTCATTCACCAATGAGCACCAGCACTGTATCCCTAGTGTCCCCACACGAGCAGCTATGAGACCAACTACCTCCATCATATGTATGGGTATACAGTACACCAATCTGTTTGGTTATCTCAATGTTCCTCTCAAGTAACCTATGACCGAGAATATCTCGTTATCATAATCTCATCATGATCCGATTCTCATTGTATAGATCCATGGACATCACAATATATATATATTATATATATATATATATATATATATATATATATATATATATATATATATATATATACATATATATGAAATAAGTAATATAAAATGATAAAATATAAAAATATAATAAGCAAAAAAAATACGTACCATGTCACATATGTCATAACTTACGTGATTGGTTTGTAGGGTACATATGAGTAGCAATCTCCCACTTGACCTAAAGCCAATCACCTGTGTCTAATCTCCATCAGACCCCTATGATGCTTAAAGACAATATAAGATAATGATTTTATCGGTGGATATGTAATGTTATCTTTGGATGAAACTCTTTTCGTTACTACATCTTCTCGGGTCACAATCCTTCTAATCAGGTGGAACCTCCTCAGAACGTGTTTAGACTTCTGATGGGACCTGAGTTCCTTCGCTTGAGCAATTACCCTATTTTTATCGCCATATAAGGGAATCGGCTCATCGCTGCCTAACACAATCCAAAATCTATGATGAACTTCTTTATCTAAACTCCATCCTTTACAGCCTCTACTGCAATAATATACTTCACCTCTGTAGTTGAGTTAGCATTAGTATTTTACTTGGAACTCTTCCAGCATACTGCTCCTCCATTCAAGGTGAACACATGCCCCGAATTAGACCTGCTATCATCGATATCGAACTGAAAACTTGAGTCTATGTAGCCTTCAACCCTAAGGCTACTACCTCCATATACCAGTAAAAGATTCTTAGTCCTTCTCAAGTACTTAAGGATACACTTTACTACTTTCTAATGCTCCATGTCTGGATCCGTTTGATACCTGCTCGTGACACTCAAAGCATACACTATATTAGACCTAGTATATAGTATGACATACATGATAGACCCTATCGCTGAGGCATAGGGTATCCTATCTATGTTCGCCCTTTCTTTAAGAGTCTTTGGTGACATACTTCTAGAGAGCGATATCCCAAGTCTCATGGTTATGAGACATCTCTTAGAATTTTTCATGTCAAACCTTTTGACAATAGTGTCTATGTACCTAGATTGGGACAAGTCAAGCATCCTCTTAGATCTATCTCTATCTCTATAGATTCGAAACTCCAAGAAATAGGATACTTCCCCTAAGTCCTTCATGGAGGAGTATCTAGATAACTAAGCTTTTACTGTGGATAGCATTTCTACATCATTCCCAATGATTAGGATGTCATCCACATATAATACTAAGAAGATAATAGTGCTCTCACTTACCTTCCTGTATACACAAGGTAAATCTTCGTTCTTAACGAAGTCATAAGATCTAATCGTCTCATCAAATCATATGTTCGAACTTTGTGAAGCTTAGTTCAATTCATAAATGAACCTAAGCAACCTACACACCCTATTTGGGCTACCCTTAGACACGAATCCCTCGGGCTATATCATATACATTACGCATGTGTATGCTTATCTGCTTGTAAAGAACAATGCATTAAGGAAAAGAATGGAGAAGGACAATGTATTCCTAATTCAAACCTGTCTGATTACGCATGTGTATGGTTCTATAATTGCTGATCGAGAAAATAGTATGTCTTGAATAAAAATTTGATTTTAAATACACCATATGATACAAGATTGTGAATTTTCAAATTGTCTCCGATTCAACTGCACTCCTCCACTAAATAATTAATAATGACATATATATATATATATATATATATATATATATTATATCAATAAACGTACAAAATATATTGTGTACGGAAGATGGACTATCCATAGCCATCCCAAGGTGACCGAACTTGACACTATAGAGTATTGTAACTTTCTCTTTGACAGGAGAAGGATACGTCTATATGAGGCTAAATTGTTTAGCGAGTTCAGCATATTGCTATATCTTCAGTGGTGCAATGGGGACTATATTGACAAAGAGTTATAATCTATCAAGTGCATTCGCGGGGGCGGAATAATGCACAGTTTTCTTAGCAAGGCAAAATAGTCCAAGGGGATGGTGGTCTCCGAAACTTATAGAGGGAAGGATGTGAAAAGAGAAATTGCTCCAATAGGATAGATATCTAGGAGGGATAAATCTCGATTATCCAAAGGGAGAATCATGTGTAATGGGCTACACATGTTGAAGAAGATACCTTAAGACAACAACTACACATAGTTCAACAGACTAAGCAAGCAATAAGGAGTCGTCATATTATCTCCTATGAGGTAATATGTTGATAGATGCATTACGAGATCAAGTGGGGAAGCGACCTAAGGTAATACCAAATGAAGGCATATTTAGAGTCAATGTGGAGATCAGACTTAAAGGAGGGCTGACCCATGAAATGGTGGGCATGAGTACCTCCATTAGCTCAATATAAACCAAGGGGTAGAATAACTTGGGTAAAATATAGTGAAGTGCTTAATCTGTTTGAAGAAAGTTGACATAGAAGAAGAATCATGGAGTAGAGGCACGAAGTTTTTTCGGATAGAGTCTAACGACATAAACTCTTGCAGAGATAAGAGTGAGATCATGTCATTCCATGAGTTCCTCATTTTAATGCAGTAAACTCATCCTGTATGGCGCCAAAGATGAAGGGAGCTTCGAGGCACATACACCTTATCTTAGCGAAGCATTTGAATATTAGATCTTTGGTTCTTTAGTTCTCTCTTATTTTAGAGGCCTCCTATCAACTTAACCCTAATGGATCCTGCCCTATTGAATATTAGATCTCCATCGAACTACCCAAGCCTCTTAGATTAGTTGATCCCTATCAAATAATATATTATTATCTCTTATTAGATCTTATCCATAGGATCCAATAATTCAGGGACTTATTAGACATCTAATAAGATAGGGGCTTCGACAGATATCTCATATTCGAACATCTACTCATTGCAACGCCTATCATATGTGTGTGACTCTTTAGGCCCAATATCGAGCTGGCCGTGAGTCATACCTATCAGAACTTCGTTTGGCTTAGTGAATTATTATCTCCATAATAATTCACTCGACTCATTGACTGCAGACGTACTAATCCACTACGCTACAATCCCTAGATGATATAGGAGAATCTAATCAATTGGAGCTATCTATCCTTAGTTACTGTATATCTATAGTCCCTCATCTATTTAATATCGTAGAGGACATATATCGGGCATGGTGTTGTCAGACCCACACGGTTTCTACTCAAGTCTCGCTCTAATCGGATTCTCTCGGAGAACTCTTTCCCTCTTAATCTGAATAACCCTGGCTAGGGATTTGTCTGAGCAAGAACTCATGAGATATTTCTCTCATGACACCGAGAGTGGATGATCCTCTATCGACACTCAATAGTCCTCATAAGGTTGGCTGTCACTCCCGATGATTGGTTGTGCTAGATTTGGAACTTCTAGACCTGTAAGTCTGGTATCAAAATATGGAGTACTTATACAGAACATCCTTGGTATCTCAAGTCTAAGGACCAGATACACCATTAGGACTACGGAATTACTGTTTAATAATAAGGCATAATCAACCATCCAACATTCAATGAGCAGATCAATCAGCAAACTCATTTACTAATGAGCACTAGCACTATATCCCTAGTGTCCATCATATATATGGGTATACAATACACCAATCTGTTTGGTTATCTCGATGTTCCTCTCAAGTAACCTAAGATCGAGATTATTTAGGGTTTGTGATTAAATGTTAATCAGTCTCATTATCATGATCTCATCATGATCTGATTCTCATTGTACAGATCCATGGACATCACAATATATATATATATATATATATATATATATATATATATATATATATATACATATATGAAACAAGTAATAGAAATTGATAAAATATCAAAATATAATAAGCAAAAAAATACGTATCATGTCACATGTGTCATAACTTACGTGATTGGCTTGTAGGGTACATATAACTAACAATCTCTCACTTGACCTAAAGCCAATCACCTATGTGTTTGATCTCTATCAGACCTCTATGATGCTCAAAGACAATATAAGATAATGATTTTGTCGATGGATCTGTAATGTTATCTTCGGATAAAACTCTTTCCACTACTACATCTCCTCGGGTCACAATCCCTCTGATCAGGTGAAACCTCCTCAGAACGTGCTTAGACTTCTGATGAGACCTGGGTTCCTTCGCTTGAGCAATTGCCCTATTTTTGTCGCAATATAAGGGAATCGGCTCATTGCTGCCAAACACGACTCCAAAATATGTGATGAACTTCTTTATCTAAACTCCATCCTTTACAACCTCTACTACAATAACATACTTCGCCTTTGTAGTTGAGTTAGCAGTAATATCTTGTTTGGAACTCTTCCAGCATACTGCTCCTCCATTCAAGGTGAACACATGCCCCGAATTAGACTTGTTATCATCGATATCAAACTGAAAATTCGAGTCTGTGTAGCCTTCAACCCTAAGGCTACTACCTCCATATACTAGTAAAAGATTCTTAGTCCTTCTCAAGTACTTAAGGATACACTTTACTACTTTCTAATACTCCAAGTCTGGATCCGTTTGATACCTGCTCGTGACACTCAAAGCATACACTATATTAGACCTAGTATATAGTATGATATACATGATAGGCCCTATTGTTGAGGCATAGGGTATCTTATCCATGTTCGCCCTTTCTTTAAGAGTTTTTGGTGACATACTTCTAGAGCGCGATATCCCATGTCTCATGGTTATGAAACCTCTCTTAGAATTTTTCATGTCAATCCTTTTGACAATAGTGTCTATATACCTGGATTGGGACAAGTCAAGAATCCTCTTAGATTTATCTCTATAGATTTGAAACTCTAAGATATAGGATGCTTCCCCTAAGTCCTTCATGGAGAAGTATCTAGATAACTAAGCTTTTACTATGGATAGCATTCCTACATCATTCCCAATGATTAGGATGTCATCCACATATAATATACTAAGAAGATAATTGCGCTTTCACTTACCTTCCTATATACACAAGACTCATATTCATTCTTAACGAAGTCATAAGATCTAATCGTCTCATCAAATCTTATATTCCAACTTCGTGAAGCTTAGTTCAGTTTATAAATGAACCTATGTAACCTACACACCCTATTTAGGCTATCCTTAGACATGAATCCCTCGGGCTATATCATATACACCTCCTCCTTGAGGTTACCATTGAGGAACATGGTTTTCACATCCATCTGCCAGTTCTCATAATCATAGTGTGCTGTAATAGCCAATAGTATTCGGATGAATTTTAGCATGGCTACAGGTGTGAAAGTTTCATCATAGTTAACACATTGCATTTGACGATACCCCTTAGCCACTAGCCTTGCTTTATAGGTCTCTACCTTTTCATCTACTCCGATCTTTTTCTTAAAGATCCACTTGCGCCTAATGGGTATAATACCCTCGGATGCATCAACTAGGTTCCAAACCTTGTTGGAGTACATGGAAACCATCTCAGAATTCATGACTTCTTGCCACTTCTCGGAGTCTATACTCGTAATAGTCTTCTCGTAGGTCCAAGGATCAATATCCTCAACATCCTCTCATCTAATATATCTCACATATCTCTCAAGAGAATGAGATACTTTGTCAGACCTATGTAAAATTAGAATTTGTGTGCTAGGTACTTGGACAGACTTAGGATGTGGAGTGGTGCTGAAGCTAGATTTTCCAACCTCGCTCAACTCTATCATGCTCCCACTATCTCCGCCAAGAATATGTTCCTTCTCAAGAAACATTGCTCACTTGGCTATAAAGACCTTTTGATCCTCGAGATAATCAAAATAATACCCATAAGTTTCCTTGCAGGTTCTAGCAAGACCTAAGAGATTAGCAAGAGGTGAGATGGACCTCAAGATGGGCAATAGAGTAAAAGTTGCTACAGTAATCGTTGGCGAGGTCATCCTGTATTTACCTAGTGGAGCTATTTTTGCATTGGATGCATGTTATCACCTTCTTGATGTTATATGTGGATGACATCCTGATCAATGGGAATAATGTATGAATGATATCCATAGTAAATGCTTGGTTATCTAGACACTTCTTTATAAATGATTTAGAGGAAGTATCCTATATCTTAGGGATTTGGATCTATAAAGATAGATCCAAGAGGATGGTTAGCTTATCCTAATTCAGGTACATAGACACTATTGTAAAAATGTTTGGCATGAAAAATTTCAAGAGAGGTCTCATACCGATGAGACATAGAACATCACTTTCTAGGAGTATGTCCCCAAAGACCCCTGAAGAAAGGGCGAACATGAATAAGATACCCTATGCCTTAGTGATAGGGTTTATCATGCATGTTATGCTATATACTAGGCCTAATATTGCTAGTCATAGGTGCCCAACAATCCAATCACGTGAGTGATGGCACGTGTGACATGACACAGAATCTTTTTACTTATTATATTTTAGCATTTATCACTTTATATTAACTATTGTATATATACATGTATATATTGTGATGTCCTTCGATCTGTGCAATAGAAATCGGATCGTGATAAGATTACGATAATGAGATCGATTTACCTTTAAATACAGATCTTAAATAATCCCAATCATAAGTTACTCGAGAGAGACATCGTGATAACCGAATAGACTAGTGTGTTGTATACCAGTCCATATGATAGATGCAGCTGGTCTCATAGCTGCTCGTGTGGAGAATTAGTTCACTGATTGATCCGCTTACGGAATATTGGATGGTTGATGATGCCTTATTGTCAAACAATGATTTCGTAGTCCTAGTGGTGCATCTGGTCCTTAGACATGAGACACTAAGGATATCCTATATGAGTGCTCCACTATTTGATACTAGACTTATAGATTTGAATGTCCTAGATCTAGTACAACTAGCCATTGGGAGTGGCAGTCGACCTTATGAGGGCTATTGAGTGTCGACAGAGGATCATCTACTCTCGGCATTATGAAAGGAATATCCCATGTATTCTTGCTCAGACAAATCCCTGGCCAGGGTCATTCGGATTGAGAGAGAAAGAGTTCTTCAGGAGAATCCAATTAGAGTAAGACTCGAGAAGAAGTCGTATGGGTCTAACAGTACTATGCCCGATATACGGTCTCTAGGTTATTAGATGCTAGTCATAGGTGCCCAGCAAGCCAATCACGTGAGTGATGGCACGTGTGACATGATACAGAATCTTTTTGCTTATTAGATTCTGAGGACAGACAGGTCCAATGGCACGTGTGACATCGATATACGGTCTTTGAGATATTAGATGGATGAGGGATTATAGGTTCATGGTAACTGAGGACAGACAGGTCCAATGGATTGGATTCCCTTGTATCGTCTGGGGACTACGGCGTAGTGGCCTAGTACGTCCGTAGTCGATGAGTCAAGTGAATTATTACAGAGATAATAATTCACTGAGTTAGAAGAAGTTCTGACAGGTATGACTCACGGCCAGCTCGATATTGGGCCTAGAGGGTCACACACATATGGTAGGCATTGCGATGAGTAGAGGTTCGGATATGAGATATCCAATGAAGCCCTTGTCTTATTGGATGCAGATCCAATACCCAATAGGGGAGGACCCATTAGGGTTTGACGGGGGACCTCTATAAATAGGAGGGATTCAGAGCCTCATAGGCTAGAGTCTTTGCTTGCCTTTCCTATTCTCCTCTTCCTCTCCACCTCAGAGCAGGCCTGGAGTTTTGAGGAGCATCGTCGCAACCCTACTGTGTGGATCACCGCTAGAGAGGAGGACGCTTGACCTCCTTCACCCTCTCCTAAGGATCTGCAAGGAAACAGGGATATACGATCTCCCTAGGTAACACAATATACTCTATACGCAGTTTTGAGTTTCGCGGATTTTGCGCACCAATCTTCGCATGACGACGAACATCTTTTTGGGAATCGGGGATTTTGTTTTCTTGTTCTTCCGCTGCACATGTGATGTCGCCCCCAAGATTTCCCAACAGTGGTATCAGAGCTAGGTTGTTCGTGCGAATGATTGGTTTTGAACTGCGTGTGTTGTGTTTAGGAAGAATTTTGACGTCAAAATCGTTGACGCAAAAACAAGGAAGGGCAACAATAGTTGCTGCCCTCGATCTACGTGTGTGCAGTGCAGCCGAAGGCAGGGAGCACAGGGGCTGCATCTGCAGCAGTCGGCCGGCGGCCTGCTTGCAGCAGGCTTGCGTCCGGCGGGGCTGGCAGCCCGCGGGCAGAGGCGCTTGCGGCCGCTTCTCCCACGGGGTGAGGCGCCGCAGGGCAGCGGCGTTGCCCCGCCGGCAGAACCGCCCGCGGAGGCGACGGCGCCCACCTGCAGCGGCAGCGCCGCCAACGGGCGTGTCGCCTACAAGCGAGGGTAGCGCCCTCGCCCCGCCGCACAGGCCACCGCCTGCAGGGTGGCGGCGGCGGTAGTAGTAAGAGGGAATTAGGGTTTTGGGCAAAAAGATAGTTTTGCCCTTGTGAATTTGAGAAATTTCAGATTCTATCTTTTATCCAAATTATAAAAATACTCTTAGGAATTGAGAAATTCCCTACATGTCCCTGACTTCAGAAAATATTAATTAATTAAAAGGTTTAGTTGATTATTATTTTTATTATTATCTAGTAGTCCTACATGATGATGATTATTTATACATGTGATGTATGATGTGTGGACGGATGATCATGGACCGTGTGATGTGTGTACTTGTGATTATTATTATTGAGGTCTGCGAGCCTCCATTATATTTCTCGTTTATTGTCGGGCCTCCGTGCCTATGATTAAGTTGTAATCACATGAGGAGGCGCAGCGGGAGCATGGATGCGATAGCGGGACCCACGAGACGGATGATCGCGATGCATGAAGATGCATCAAGATGTCGACGGAACCGACGAGGACGAGATGGACGATCACAGAGCATGGAGATGCACCGTTGCACATATAGATCTTGATGTGAGTGATTAGGCCTACTGGCTCGGGCCTAATCACATTAGGTTGTGGTCTATGATCAGTTGGTGTGATTGCTTTTACACATACTAGATATGTATATATATTTGCATGCGATGTAGATATATATTAAATATGTATATGTGTGACATGTCATATTAGGAGTCCAAATCATAGAAACATCTCTCTCGATAATATTAAGTCGGTAAATGTGAGGTAATTAGATTGGCCCACGTGGCCTTCCATCATTAAAAGTAGGAACCGATTCCCGGTGTAGGTTGAGTTGGTCGAGTCCCTCGAGACTCACCTGTATCGCGATTCGTTATCTTGCTTACGACATAGAGATGTCACCGGTGACCTGAGGGCATGGTATGCTTGGTCGAGTCCCTCGAGGGTATATCATCAAATCAGACTTATCTTGTAACGAAGGTGTTGACTTAACCGAGCATCATGATTGGTCGAGTCCCTCGAGGCCATGGTGATTCGGAGGCCGAACAGGACGAGAATCACAAGGAGTTATGATCGGCAAGAGTTGCCTACCTTTTAGGCTTAGTGTGATTGGTCGAGTCCCTCGAGGTTATACTAAGACGCTGATTGGATCCTAATCCCCACTAGAAGTCTGCCGGAGACTTCCGTTTCATGTGCTGAGGGTGTCGCGTGAGTCGTTAGTAAAATAGTGGGAGCATATTAAGATAGAAGTCCATATCTTGATAGTTTATTTTTGCAAAATCTGTATGTTACTCATTTTTGCTGCATCTTTATTTTTTGGAAAATGTCGTTTTCAAATCCTTTACGTGGCATACTTGATGTCAACCGCCTCACTGGTCCAAATTATACGGATTGGCTCCGTAACTTGAGAATTGTTCTCACGACAGAGAAAATCGTGTACGTCCTTAATACAGTGATGCCTACGCCCGAAGAAGGGGCAAGTAAGGACGAGATCGCTCGCTACATGAAGTACATTGATGACTCCACTCTTGCTTAGTACTATATGTTGGGCTCTATGACTCCTGAGTTACAGAGACAACATGAAAAGATAGATGCCAGATCCATTCTCCTACATGTCCGTAAATTGTTTGAGGAACAGGGAAGGACTCAGCGATATGAGATATCCAAGAACCTCTTCCGGGCTAGGATGACTGAGGGGACACCGGTTCAGAACCATGTCCTAAAGATGATTGAGTGGATAGAGAAACTCACAGGTCTAGGAATGGTCCTAGAGGATAACTTGTGTGTGGACATTCTTCAGTCCCTACCAGATTCCTTTTCACAGTTCATAATGAATTTTAATATAAACAAGCTTGAGGTGACTCTCCCAGAGCTCCTCAATATGTTGAGGGAGGCAGAGAGTACTATTAAGAAAGAGAAGCCAATTCTCTACACTGTTGAGACTAGAAAGAAAAGGAAAGCAGAAAGGTCCCTTAAGAAGGGAAAGGGCTAGGGCAAACTAGGTAAAGCAAAGGTTGCTAAGAAAGACCCAGCAAAGGACAAAGGCCAGTGCTTCCACTGTGGCAAAGATGGGCACTGGAAGAGGAACTGCAAAGAGTACCTTGCAGAAAGGGCGAAATAGAAGCTTGGAGAAGCTTCAGGTACATTCATGATCAATCTCCAATTGTCAGATTTTTGTGATAGTGCATTGGTATTGGATACCAGTATTGCTTATCACATCTACAATTTATTGTAAATTCTAACAAAGCCGAGGGGAGATTGACGAGAGGAATATTGCATAAAGGTTTATTTATGCAAGACACTACTCCACATATCATGAATGTAAGTGTCTAAGAGGAAACGAGATGAGGTGAACAGTGCATACCTATGGCATTGTAGGCTAGGTCATATCCATGAGGGAATGATTCAAAAGTTGCTAAATGATGGATATCTAGATCCATTCGACTATGTGTCATATGCAACTTGCGAGCCTTGCCTTCGTGGAAAACTGACCAACTCTCCATTTAGTGGAACTGGAGAGAGAGCCACTGAGCTATTGGAACTCATACATAGTGATGTATGTGGACCCATGTCAACTCATGCCATTAGTGGTTACTCCTACTTCATTACCTTTACTGATGATTTCTCAAGGTATGGATATGTGTACTTAATGAAGTACAAGTCTGAGGCTTTTGAGAAATTCAGAGAGTATAAGAATGAGGTGGAGAACCAGATTGGAAAGAATATCAAAACTCTTCGATCAGATCGAGGAGGTGAGTACTTAAGTACAGAGTTTACTCAGTTCCTCAAGGACCATGGGATATTATCCCAATGGACACCTCCTTATACACCTCAGCTCTATAGTGTCTCTGGAAGGAGGAATCGTACGCTATTAGACATGGTACGGTCCATGATGAGTTTCGCTAACCTACCCATTTTATTCTAGGGATATACCCTATAGACCGCAGCTTACCTTCTGAACAGAGTTCCAACTAAGTCGGTAGTGTCTACACCATATGAGATATGGAAAGGGAAGAAGTCTGATCTTAAGGTTGTTAAGATTTGGGGCTGCCCTGCCCATGTTAAAAGACACAACCTCGATAAGTTAGAATCAAGGACAGAGCGATGTAAATTTGTGGGATACCCCAAGGAAACTTGTGGGTATTATTTCTATCATCTCGAGGACCAAAAGGTCTTTGTAGCTAAGAGAGCAGTGTTCCTTGAGAAGGAACACATTCTTGGTGGAGACAGTAGGAGAATGATAGAGTTGAGCGAGGTTGGAGAACCAAGCTCAAGCACCACTATACAGCCCGAGTCTGTTCAGGTACCTAATATACAAGTTTCAACTTTACATAGGCCTGATAGAGTATCCCATCCTCCTAAGAGATATGTGGCACATATTAGAGGAGAGGATGTTGAGGATATTGATCCTCAGACCTACGAGGAGACTATTATGAGTATAGACTCTGGGAAGTGGCAAGAAGCCATGAATTCTGAGATAGATTCTATGTACTCCAACAAGGTTTGAAACCTAGTTGATGCGCCCGAAGGTATTGTACCCATCGGTTGCAAGTAGAACTTTAAGAAAAAGATCGGAGTAGATGGAAAGGTAGAGACCTATAAAGCAAGACTAGTGGCTAAGGGGTATCGTCAAAGGCAAGATGTTGACTACGACGAAACCTTCTCACCCGTAGCAATACTAAAATCCATCAAAATTCTATTAGCTATTGCAGCACACTATGATTATGAGATCTGGCAGATTGATGTGAAAATCGCATTCCTAAATGGGAACCTCGAGGAGGAGGTGTATATGATGCAACATGAGGGATTCGTGTCCAAGAACTGCCCAGATAAGGTGTGTAGGTTGCTTAGATCCATTTATGGACTAAAGGAAGCTTCTTGAAGTTAGAACATAAGATTTGATGAGGCAATCAGATCTTATGACTTCATTAAGAACGAAGATGAGCCTTGTGTGTACAGGAAGGTAAGTGGGAGCGCTATCACCTTTTTGGTATTATATGTGGATGACATCCTGATCATTGGGAATGACGTAGGAATGCTATCCACAGTAAAGGCTTGGCTATCTAGACACTTCTCCATAAAGGACTTAGGGGAAACATCCTATACCTTGGGGATTAGAATCTATAGAGATAGATCTAAGAGGATGCTTGGCTTGTCCCAATCCAGGTACATAGAAACTATTGTCAAATGGTTTGGCATGAAAAATTCCAAGAGAGGTCTCATACCGATGAGACATGGGATATCGCTTTTTACGAGTATGTCCCCAAAGACTCCAGAAGAAAGGGCGAACATGAATATGGTACCTTATGCCTCAGCAATAGGGTCTATCATGTATGCCATGCTATGTACTAGGCCTAATATAGCGCATGCTCTGAGTGTCACGAGCAGGTATCAGGCAGATCCAGGCTTGGAGCACTGGAAAGCAGTAAAGTGTATCCTTAAGTACTTGAGAAGGACTAATAATCTTTTACTAGTATATGGAGGTAATAGCCTTAAGGTTGAAGGCTACACTGACTCAAGTTTTCAGTCTGATGTCGATGATAGCAAGTCGAATTCAGGGTATGTGTACACCTTGAATGGAGGAGCAGTGTGCTGGAAGAGTTCCAAACAAGATACCACTACTGACTTGACCACAGAGGCGGAGTATATTGCTGCATCAGATGCAGCAAAGGAGGGAGTCTGGTTGAAGATGTTCATCATAGATTTGGGAGTCGTTCCGGATAGCGAAAAGTCGACTTCCTTATATTGCGACAACTATGGGGCGATTACTCAAATAAGGGAACCCGGGTCTCATCAGAAGTGTTCTGAGGAGGTTCCAGCTTATCAGAGAGATCGTAACCCGAGGAGATGTAGCAGTGGAAAGAGTTCCATCCGAAGATAACATTGCAGATCCACTAATAAAGCCGTTGTCTCATTTTGTCTTTAAGCGTCACAGGAGTCTGATGGGGATCAGACACATAGGTGATTGGCTTTAGGTCAAGTGGGAGATTGCTAGTCATAGGTGCCCAGCAAGCCAATCACGTGAGTGATGACACTTGTGACTTGATACAGAATCTTTTTGCTTATTATATTTTGGCGTATATCACTTTATAACTATTGCATATGTGCATATATATATTGTGATGTCCTTAGATTTGTGCAATGGGAATCAGATCGTGATGAGATCACGATAATGAGATCGATTCACCTTTAAACACATATCCTAAATAATCCCGGTCATAGGTTACTCGAGAGGGACATCGTGATAACCGGATAGACTGGTGTGCTATATACCCGTCCATATGATGGATGCAGCTGGTCTCATAGCTGCTCGTGTAGGGACACTAGGGATACAGTACAGGTGCTCATTGAAGAATGAGTTTACTGATTGATCTGCTTACGGGATACTGGATAGTTGATGATGCCTTATTGTCAGACAGCAATTCCGTAGTCCTAGTGGTGTATCTGGTCCTTAGACTTGAGACACCAAGGATGTCCTATATGAGTGCTCCACTCTTTGATACCAGACTTATAGGTTTGGCTGTCCCAAATCTAGTACACCTGGTCATTGGGAGTGGTAGTCGACCTTACAAGGGCTATTGAGTGTCGATAGAGGATCATCCACTCTCGGCGTCATGAGAGGAATATCCCATGTGTTCTTGTTCAGACAAATCCCTGGCCAGGGTCATTCGGGTTGAGAGAGAAAGAGTTCTCCGGGAGAATCCGATTAGAGCGAGACTCTAGTAGAAACCGTATGGGTCTGATAACACCATGCTCGATATACGGTCTTTGGGATATTAGATGGATGAGGGACTATAGGTACACGGTAACTGAGGACAGACAGGTCCAATGGATTGGATTCCCCTGTATCGTCTGGGGACTACGGCGTAGTGGCCTAGTACGTTCGTAGTCGATGAATCAAGTGAATTATTACAGAGATAATAATTCACTGAGTTAGAAGGAGTTCTGACAGGTATGACTCACGGCCAGCTCGATATTGGGCCTAGAGGGTCACGCACATATGGTAGGCATTGCGATGAGTAGAGGTTCGGATATGAGATATCCGATGGTGCCCTTGTCTTATTGGATGCAGATCCAATACCCACTAGGGGAGGACCCATTAGGGTTTGACAGGGGACCTCTATAAATAGGAGGGATTCAGAGCCTCATAGGCTAGAGTCTTTGCTTGCCTTTCCTATTCTCCTCTCCCTCTCCACCTCAGAGCAGACCTGGAGTTTTGAGGAGCGTCGTCGCAACCCTACTGTGTGGATCACCGCTAGAGAGGAGGACGCTTGACCTCCTTCACCCTCTCCTAAGGATCTGTAAGGAAACAGGGATATATGATCTCCCTAGGTAACACAATCTACTCTATACGCAGTTTTGAGTTTCGCAGATTTTGCGCACCAATCTTCGCACGACGACGAACATCTTTTTGGGAATGAGGATTTTGTTTTCTTGTTCTTCCGCTACACATGTGATGTCGCCCCCAAGATTTCCCAACATTAGATGGATGAGGGACTATAGGAATACGGTAATTGAGGATAGACATGTCCAATGGATTGGATTCCCTAAGTTAGAAGGAGTTCTGATAGGTATGACTCACGACCAGCTCGATATTGGGCCTAGAGGGTCACACACATATGGTAAGTATTGTGATGAGTAGAGGTTCGGATATGAGATATCCGCCGGAGCCCCTATCTTATTGGATATCCAATAAGCTCCTGAATTATTGGATCCTATGAATGAGATCCAATAAGAGCCCATGAGGGATTATTGGATAGAGATCAACTAATTTAAAAGGCTTAGATATTTGGATGCAGATCTAATACCTACTAGAGGAGGATCCATTAGGGTTTGACAGGGGACCTCTATAAATAGGAGGGATTCAGTGGTTCATAGGCTAGAGCCTTTGCTTGCCTCTCCTATTCTCCTTCCCCTCTCCACCTTAGAGCAAGCCTGGAGTTTTGAGGAGCATCATCGTATCCCTGCTGTGTGGATCACCGCTAGAGAGGAGGACACTTGACCTCTTTCACCTTCTCCAGAGATCTATAAGGAAATAGGGATATACGATCTCCCTAGGTAACACAATCTATTCTATACGCAGTTTGTTTTGTGAATTTTTGCACACCAATCTTCGCACGATGACGAACATCTTTTGGGAAACAAGGGATTTTTGTTTTCTTGTTCTTCCACTGTACATGTGATGTCGCCCCCAAGATTTACCAACAGTAGTATCAGAGCTAGGTTGTTCGTGCGAATGATTGGTTTTAAACTACATGTGTTATGTTTAGGAAGAATTTTGACGTCAAAAATCGTTGACGCAAAAACAAGGAAGGGTAGCAACAATTGCTGCCATCGATCTACGTGCCTATAGCCACCTAGCAACCCACGAGCAAGGCACCTACGACCGCTTCTCCCGTGAGGTGAGGCGCCGCAGGGAGAAGCGACGCCTCACCCCTCGGAATTTGAGAAATTTCAGTTTCTATCCTTTGTCTAAATTATGAAAATACCCCTAGGAATTCAAAAATTCCCTACATATCCCTGATTTAAAATATTAATTAATTAAAAAAATTAATTGATTATTATTTTTATTATTATCTAGTAGTCCTACATGATGATGATTTATATATGTGATGTATGATGGGTGGATGGATGATCATGGATAGTGTGATGTGTGTACTTATGATTATTATTATTGGGGCCTACGAGCCTCCATTATATTTCTCGTTTATTATCGAGCCTATGTGCCTATGATTAAGTTGTAATCACATGAGGAGGCATAGCAGGAGCGTGGATGCGATAGCAGGACCCACGAGACGGACGAGGACGAGATGAATGATCATAGGGCATGAAGATGCACCGCTGCATACATAGATCTTGATGTGAGAAATTAGGCCTACTAGCTCGGGCCTTATCATATTAGGCTGTGGTCCATGACCATCTGGTGTGATTACTCATGTGATGTGTGATTGCTTATACACCTACTAGATATGTATATATATTTGCATGCGATATAGATATATATTAAATATGTATATGTGTGACATGTCATATTAAGAGACCAAATGATAAAAACCCCTCTCTCGATAATATTAAGTCGGTAAACGTGAGGCAATTAGATTGACCCACGTGGCCTTCCATCGTTATAGGTAGGAACCGATTCCCGGTGTAGGTTGAGTTGGTCGAGTCCCTCGAGGCTCACCTATATCGTGATTCGCTATCTTGCTTATGATATAGAGATATCACCGGTGACTTGAGGAGATGGTATGCTTAGTCGAGTCCCTCGAGGGTATATAATCAAATCACACTCATCTTGTAACGAAGTTGTTGACTTAACCGAGTATCATGGTTGGTCGAGTCCCTCGAGACCATGGTGATTCGAAGGCCTAAAAGGATGAAAATCATAAGGAGTTGTGATCGGCAAGAGTTGCCTACCTTTTGGGCTTAGTGTGATTGGTGAGTCCCTCGAAATTACACTAAGATATGTTGAATCTCATATTTTAATGATGAAGTCAATTGTCATTTGGTTATCTAATCCATATATTGAGTTAAGTGTGTAGGATTAACTACGATAGTAGTAAGACATGCAGTAGGTGTTGAGCCAGAGTCAAGACAAAGATCATGTTGGGGGTTCGAGAGTTCATCGGAAGTCCGGATGGTCGTCGGAGGTTCTACGGGAACAATCCGAGAAGTCTAAGAGCTTGCCAAAGAAGCTCGTCGAAACTCACCAAGAGGATCATCATAAGTCCAGGAGTTTGTCGGGAGTCCGCTGGAGCATCACCGAGGGTTAGTCGGATATTCGCCGAAAGTTTACCGAAAGCTTATCCAGAAGAAGCGATTGATGCATCGGAATATGATCTGTTGTATTGATGTCTTAATTGTCATAGTTAGCATGTAGATTAAGTTAGTATTGGGAGGTGATCCCATTAACTTAATCTAGGGCCAACTAGGCCCTTGGCAGACCCAAATTGGGCCGAATGGATCCGCCCATTCAGACCTAGAATTCCTGGCCGGTGGTGGCACTGCCTAGGAGACTTGGTCTCCCAGGAATTCTAGGCGGTAGTACTGCACTTGTCAGACAGTGGTACTGTCGATAGTTATTACTGCCAGCACTAGTACTACCCCTGTTAGGCGGTGGTACCACATGAGCTCGGTCTCCGAGCGATGTCAGGTGGTAGTACCACCTAGACTGAGCGGTAGTACTACTCAGTGACAGATGACAGGTGGTAGTACTGCCCAGTTATGACGGTGGTACTACTAGGACCCCGGAAATTCGGGAATAGACACTTTGAGCTCCGAATTCAAACTGATTAGGGCTTATATAAACCCAACCCTTTCTGCATGAAAGGGCAATCAAAAGTTTGCTTATATTCTGAGTATTTGAGAGGTTAAAAGTGTTATAAAAGGCTAGAGTTCCTCTCCCTCTTTTCTTTCTAAGTCTTGATCATTCAATAGAGGAGTGAAAATTGTTGAATCTCAGAATTTAATGATGAAACCAATCAATATGTGTTTATGTTTTAATCTGTGTTTTGAGTGACGTAGGATGTTTCGATCAGGATGAGATAATTAAAATAGTAAAATCATGTTGTGCCGGAGGAACATGTTAGAAGATTGGACGTCGGGTCGTGGATCGGTCGACGTATCGACAGAAGGCTTCAGACCGTGGATTCGGATATCGAGCCAAGAAGAGCGGGTATTGCACCAAGGATATCGAAGTTACGGAGTCAACTGGTCGATTGGGCAATAGGCCGCAAGAGAGGACGATGCACTGAAGAATCGGACGAAGCGTCGAGGGACCAATGATATGCTTGACAACTTGATTAATTATTTAGGAGTAATTGTCTAGATCAAACTTTTGTTTTACATGTGTAGGATTAACTACGATAGCTTGAAGCCATAAATCAAGTCTACTGGAGTCAAGTTCGATGGGTGTTTGAGAGTCCGAAGATTCGTCGGAGATGCTGCTGGAACCAACCGAGAAGAAATCGGGGACTTATCGAAGTTTTCGGAAGTCCGCCGAAGAGATCGTCAGAGGTTCGTGGAGATCACTGAGAAGGATCGGCTACTTGCCAAAGACTCATTGAACTCACCACAAGATCGGGAGCCTACTGGGAGTCCGCTGGAAGAAATCCGAGGGTGTATCAAAAGTCCACCAGAAGTTCACCGAAAAGTTCGTTGGAAGGAAACTCGACATTGTTGGTTAAAAACTTGCTTAGGACTATGTCTTAATTTTATAGTTTGTATGTAATTAGGGTTAGGATTAAGGGTTAATCCTATAACCATGTTAGAGGCCAATTGGGCCCAAGTTCGGACTAGTTTGAGCCAAGTTTGGAGCCCAACTAGTGAGCTGAAATAGTCTAGGCGGTGGCACTGCCCAGAACCCGAAAGTTTCGGTGATGGCATTGTCGGACTAGGCAGTGGCACCGCCCAGCACCCGAAAGGTCTAGCGTTGGCACCGCCGGACTCGGCGGTGGCACCGCCAGTACACTGTCTGTCAGACACTGACAGGCAGTGGCACCGCCAGTGACAGACGATGGCACCGCCAGCATCGGGAACCCAAGAGAATTCAAAATTTGGAGCCCAAATTTGAATCCTATTGGGGCCTATAAATACCTCTCAATTCTCAGTAGAGAATACAACCTTTGAGAAGTTAGAGATTGAGATAAAGCTTTAGCAAAGTCTTTAGCAAGTCTTGTTTTCAATTGCTTGAGTGTTCACCTCTCTCTTTCTCTTTGAAAATCTGTAAGAGTGTGAACCATTTGTAAAAGGTTGTAAGAGGAGTATTTGTCATTTCCCTTCAAAGTGATTTGCTAGTGGAAGTTGGGAGCCTCATCAAAGAAGGCTTCGCAAGTGGATGTAGGTCATTTTGACCGAACCACTTTAAATTGGTGTGTTCCTTGAATGTGTGAGTGTTTACCTTTATTAAACCATTATTTACATAGCAGCAAGCTTTCGGTTTTTATCTTCTCATTTTACTCGAGCTACTTTCACCAAGTCATTCATTATCGAATCGAAATCTCTACACATTTACAAAATCGTTTTCAAACTTACGAGTTTTAATCCGCTGCACTAATTCACCCCCCCCCCCCCCCCCCCTCCTCCTCTTAGTGCCGCTCCGATCCTAATAATTGGTATCAGAGCCACGATTTTCTACTTTGGTTTAACACCCAAATAGAAATTGCTCTTTACGGCTTTCAAGAGAGTCACTCTCTCATTCGTCCTCCCTTTTTCAATGGGATGGACTACACTTATTGGAAAACTCAAATGAGAGTTTTCTTATTTTTGTTGAATCTCGAGCTTTGGAATATTATCGAAAATGGATTTCAAAAATCTTCTCTTCCGATGAGCGAATGGGATGAATCGGAGAAGAAAGTTTTGGCCTTAAACGCAAAGGCTATGAATGCCTTATATTGTGCACTTGACAAAAATGAATTTTATCATATTTTGATTTGTGATTCGGCTTTTGATATTTGGAGAACTCTTGAGGTCACTCATGAAGGCACTAGCTGAGTGAAAGAGTCCAAAATCAACATTCTTGTGCACTCTTATGAACTTTTCCGAATGAAACCTAGTGAGTCCAGTGGAGACATGTATACCCGTTTCATGGATGTCATCAATGGACTCAAAACTCTTGGTAAAAATTTTTCTAACTTTGAACTAGTAACTAAAATCTTAAGATCCCTTCTAAAAAATTGGGATCCAAAAATTACAACCATTCAAGAGGCCAAGGACCTTAAAACATTTCCACTCGAAGAACGAATTGGGTCTTTAATGACCTATGAAATTAACAATATGATAAAAAGGGAACTCGAGAACAACCTTCCAAAGGACAGGAAGGATTTGGGACATAGAACATATGAAAACCACTCGAGCATAAGCTCAAGTGATGGTGAACTTAAACTACAAATAAAACAAAAATTAAAAAGTAAAAAGAACGAAACTATTTGCTTTGAACGCAAGAAAAATAAAAATTGGGATGAATTGAACTCCTCCGAAGATGAGGAGAAAATCAAGAAAGGCAAGGTGGCAAACTACGCCTCAATAGCATTTAATGATAAGGTAATCGAAACCCCCTTAATTTATTTTGAAATTACTTCATGTTTTCCATGATGCATTTTATTTTTTTGAATAATTATTTTTCTTGAAAATTATATATTTTATGTTAATGGAATAAAATATTAGATTTAAATCCAATGATCATATGTATGTTTTTCTTAAGAAGAAAAAATGTGTACCTTGATGATTTTCGATTTTGATTGAAACCATGCTTGATGTCTTAATGAAAATATTAAGAAATTTAACATCATGCTTAATGATGATGCATGGCTTTTGTATGAAAAACTAAGTATAAAAAGATAGATTAATCTAAAAAGAAAAATGCATGACTACAACAAATAATAAAATGAATTTGGTTGAAAATACCTTATGCCCAATGAAACCATCATTGATGAATATGCTTTATGTTTAACAGTTTCTTTGGCTTGATGATTATTATACATGATGATTTATTGGTTTTGAAGTTATTCGATTTTGATTAAAGGAAATCATGTTTGACTTGAACTAATGAGTTGAAATTATTTTTTTGAATTATTTGTTGCATTTTTTTTATCTTGATGATTTTTTATCTTTCCGTTTAAACCAATGATGCATGGATTTGAAAGAAAAGGACATGCATGTATGGAATCAATTAATAAGTTGAAACAAAAGGAGGAAAGAATTTTTTATTAAAAATTTTCTTTTTCTCTATCTTATTGATTTCTACCTAAGAGACTAATAAAATTATTTATGTCATGTTGAATCTCTTGAAAGAAATATTGAGATTTTGATGATTTGGACGATTTGAATTTGAATGAGTTTTATCCAAAATCATGATCTTCATTCCATGATATTTACAAATTAAGATTTATTACGAATCAAGATTTTTTCATTAATCGATCTCCTAAGATTTTCTTTTGATTATTTATGAGTAGGTTTTTCAAAAAGAAATCATTCCTTTTGGTATTCACATGTTTCAATCTTTCATGATATAATTTTTATGCAATTCCTTGTATTCATGAAATGATTATCTCATCACCCAATTATTTTCTTCTTGATATTCCTTATGTGGTGATATAAAATTATGCATGAAATACTCTTAATATTATTTTGATGCATACAAATGAAAAGTTATAATCATGCATGGTTGGATGCAATTTGACAAATTAATACCATCATGATTTGAAATATTTATGATTTTGAATGATGTATGCAATACTTATGATTTTTATTATGATAATGTATGTGATGTATTGCATATGATGTGTTTCATGAATGCTTTAAATGATAAATGTTTTGATATCATGATTGATGATTTTGTTCTATGCATGAGATTTTCAAAATTATGCATGATGAATCTTGTGATTTACGGATTATCAATTTTTACTATAATGAAAGTGTCTTATTGATCCTTATCATAATAAATCTCGCACTTTCGACTTTAAACATGATACATGTTTTTATTTGACATAAATAAAAAGGGTATGCTTGAATGAAATAAATCACATGAATTGAAACAACTAAAAGAGAAGAACATTTTTCTTGAAAATTATTTTTCTCTATCTTATTGATTTTAATGAATCCATTTATATTATTTCTATGAATCTCATGGATTATGAAAATGATTTGAATTTAATGGGTTTTATTGAAATCATGATCTTGATTTCTCGTAATTATAATTTAAATTTTCTATTGAATGAATCAAGATTGTTTTCTATTTAAAAGGAGATTTGTCGAAATGTTTCATGGTCTTTTAGTATTTATGATCTTGATAATTATGTTTTGAAACTTTATATAAATCAAGATTCTTGATCATGATTCTCTCCTTTTATAAAAGAGGAGATCTTATATATAAATCATAAGATTTTATTTGTATGAATTGAGATTTTATTCTCCTATAATTCTTTTTGCTATTAACTAACAAGAAACTTGTTCTTGTAAACCATGATATGCTACTTGACATCTTGATAATTTATAACTTGAGTTTTCTCTTTGAATCAAGATTGTTTCCTATCATGCTTTCTATTTACAAAAGAAGAAATTTGTCAAAAATGATATATATCTTTTGACATTCATTTTCATCTTTGTTATTTACCTTTGTCATGATTTGAAGATTATAGTAAAGGGAAATGAATTACATGATTGTATTGTTATTCCCTTCTATTTGACAATGACATAGGGGGAGCAAATTTTGCTAGCTTGCATACTTCGAGAAGAAGCAAAAGTGCTATCTTGCAAATCTCAAAAGAAGCAATATATGCCAAGTTACACATTTTGAAAAGAGGCAAAATAGTCCATCTTACACATCTTTTTGCTAACTTTTTATATGTAAAAGTTGATATCTTGCATACTATAAATTTGCATACCAAAAGTGCAATCTTGCCTATCTCAAGATACAAAACATGCTAGCTTGCACTTTGCAATGGAAGCATAATTGCTAGCTCAAACATTACAAAGGAAGCAAAAATTTGCTAGCTTGCAACTTGCATATTTTAAGAAGCAAGTGTTGCGTTCTTGAACATTTCTAATTTGCTAGCTAGCATGATGTAGAACTTGCTATCTTGAACATTACAAAGAAATGCTATCTTGCACATCGTAAAGAAAAATAAATATGCCAACTTACACATCTTTAAATTTGCTAGCTTGTATGTTATAAAACTTTCATATCTACAACTTGATAGCTTGAATGTTCTAAGCATGATGTAATACTTGCTAAATTTTTAAGCTTACAACTTGCATGATGATAAAAATGGATATTATGTTTTTTATGCAATGAGTTGAACTTGTATATCACAAACACTTGATTGTGATACTTCTCTTTTTTGTTGATGATAAAGGGGGAGAAGTATGTTGATTATATGTAATGATTTTATCATGAAATGTTGCTTGGATTTTAGAATCCAAGAGTTTCTATCAATATGGTATATTGATGGGGGGAGTTTGTTTAAACTCCGGGACTTAAGGTTAACTCCGTCGTTGATTGGTTGTCATCATAAAAAAGGAGAAGATTGTTGAATCTCAGATTTTGATGATGAAACCAATCAATATGTGTTTATGTTTTAATCTGCATTTTGAGTGATGCAGGATGAGACAATTAAAGCAGAAAAATCATGTTGTGCTGGAGGAACATGTCAGAAGATTGGACGTCGGGCCGGTGGATCGGTCGACATATCGATAGAAGGCTTCGGGTCGTGGATTCGGGCACCAGGTCAAGAAGAGCGGGTATTGCGCTAAGGATATCAAAGTTGCAGAGTCAACTGGCTGATTGGGCAATAGGCCGCAAGAGAGGACGATGCGCCGAAGAATCGGACGAAGCGTCGAGGGACCAATGACATGCTGGACAACTTGATTAATTATTTAGGAGTAATTGTCTAGATCGAACTTTTGTTTTACATGTGCAAAATTAACTAAGATAGCTTGAAGACATAAAGCAAGTCTACCGGAGTCAAGTTCGATGGGTGTTCGAGAGTCCGAAGATTCGTCGGAGATACTGCCGGAACCAACCGAGAAGAAATCGAGGACTTGTCGAAGTTTTCGGAAGTCCACGGAAGAGATCGTTGGAGGTTCACGGAGATCACTGAGAAGGATCAGTGACTTGCCAAAGACTCATTGAACTTGCCACAAGACCGGGAGCCTACTGGGAGTCTACCGGAAGAAATCCGAGGGTGTATCAAAAGTCTGCCGGAAGTTCACCGAAAAGCTCGCCGGAAGGAAACTCGATGTTATCAGTTAAAAACTTGGTTAGGACTATGTCTTAATTTTGTAGTTTGTATGTACTTAGAGTTAGGATTAAGAGTTAATCCTATAACATGGTTAGGGGCCAATTGGGCCTAAGTTCAGACTGGTTTGGGCCAAATTTGGAGCCCAACTAGTGAGCTGAAATAGTCTAGGCGGTGGCACTACCAGATTGGATGGTGGCATCGCCCAGAACCCGAGAGTTCCGATGGTGACACCTTCGGACTAGGCGGTGGCACCGCCCAGCACCCGAGAGGTCCAACGGTGGCACTACCGGACTGGGCGGTGGCACCGCCAGTACACTGTAAGTGTCAGACACTGACAGGTGGTGGCACCGCCAGCATCGGGAACCCAAGAGAATTTAAAATTTGGAGCCCAAATTTGAATCCTCTTGGGGCCTATAAATACCCCTCAATTCTCAGCAGAGAATACAGCCTTTGAGAAGTTAGAGATTGAGATAAAGCCTTAGCAAAGTCTTTAGCAAGTCTTATTTTCAATTGCTTGAGTCACCTCCCTCTTTCTCTTTGAAAATCTGTAAGAGTGTGAACCACTTGTAAAAGGTTTTAAGATGGGTATTTGTCCTTCCCTCCTCAAAGTGATTTGCTAGTGGAAGTTGGGAGCCTCATCGAAGAAGGCTTCGCAAGTGGATGTAGGTCATTTTGACCGAACCACTTTAAATTGGTGTGTTCCTTGAATGTGTGAGTGTTTTCCTTTCTTAAACCGTTATTTACATAGCAGCAAGCTTTCGATTTTTATCTTCTCACTTTACTCAAGCTACTTTCACCGAGTCATTCATTGTCGAATCGAAATCTCTACACATTTACGAAATTGTTTTCAAACTTATGAGTTTTAATCCGTTGCACTATTTCACCCCCCCCCCCTCTTAGTGCCGCTCTTATCCTAACAAAAACTTATAAGAGTTGTCTCCTAAGCCCGTCAAAAGGAGAAAAGCTGTAAAAGGGTGGTTGACCTTCGTCTATTTAAAAAGGCTTCTAGTGGACATCGGTGACCTCGTCGGAGGAGGAAGCCAAAAGTGGATGTAGGTCAAGATTGACCGAGCCACTCTAAATCTCAGTTTGCATTTACATTCGACTCTTTATATTAACTGCAAATTGCCTCTATTACTTTACATTAACTATACTTCCGTTTCGATCTTAAGTTAAAGTTCTTTCCAAAATGGTTTTCATCGAGAACATATTTCTTCGTACGAAAGTCATTTTTGAACCGACGAAAGTTTTTTGCTGCCCTAATTCACCCCCCCCCCCCTCTTAGTGCTCTTGATCCTAATAATTGGTATCAGAGCGAGTTCACTCTCAGTTGGATTAAAACCAAAGAAAGATGACATATGCCGAAAACCAAGAGGGTTACTCTATTACACGTCCGCCCATGTTCAATGGGATGGACTACACCTATTGGAAGACCCGAATGAGGATCTTCCTTATTTCCATGGATTTTAAACTTTGGAATATTGTTGAAAATGGATTTTTAAAGTCTTCTCTTCCAATGATCAATTGGAATGAATTGGAGAAGAAGACTTTCGCTCTAAATGCAACGGCTATGAATGCCTTATTTTGTGCACTTGATAAAAACGAGTTCAATCGTTTTTCGATTTGTGAAACTGCATTTGATATTTGGCATACACTCGAAGTGACTCACGAAGGCACGAGTAGAGTAAAAGAGTCAAAAATCAATCTTTTAGTACATTCTTATAAACTTTTTCGTATGAAACCGAGTGAGACCATAGGTGACATGTACACCCGTTTTACGGATATCGTCAATGGTCTAAAAGGACTCGGTAAAAGTTTTTCAGATTTTGAGCTCGTTAACAAAATTCTAAGATCCCTTCCAAAGAGTTGGGACCCTAAAATCACTGCTATTCAAGAGGCTAAAGATTTAAATAACTTCCCTCTTGAAGAATTAATCTGGTCATTAATAACCTACGAAATGACTTGCAAAGCTCATGAAGAGCATGAGGACACCCTTCCAAAGAACAGGAAGGATATGACATTTAGAACTCAAGAAGACCACTTGAGAGAAAACTCAAGTGATGAGGACTTTGACGATGACTTGGCACTTCTAATAAGGAAAATTAAAAATTTTATTAAAAAAAATAAATTTAAAAATAATAATAATAATAAATTTGAACCCAAAAAGGACCAAGTTATTTGCTACGAATGTAAGAAGTCGGGACACTATAAAAGTGATTGTTCCTAAGTCAAGAAGAGAACACTAAAGAAGAAGGCGCTCAAAGCAACGTGGGATGACTCAAGCGCATCCGAAGAAGATGAGTCCAACACTAAGCAAGTTGCTCATTACGCACTTATGGCCATTGGAGAGGATGTGTCAAATTTTATTGATACATATTTATTTTTTGATGACTTGTTAAATGCTTTCCATGATTTATTTGATGAATACAAAATAATTAGTAGAAAATATAAATTATTAAAAAAGGAGCATGATAGTCTTGTTAGTAATTTCGATAAATTAAAAATTAAACATAATGATAGTTTAGCTCCATGTACGAAATGTCATAATTTAGAAATTCTCCAAAAAGAGAGCTTGCTACTCAAGGACACCTCGAAGAAATTCAAGGTTGATAGCAAGTCTTTGAATATAATCCTTACAAATAAGGGTCACGTTCCTAAAAGAAGTGGAATCAGATTTGTGAGAAGTCCTCACCAAAATCCAACCACCTTTATTAAAGGTCCTATCTTGCATGTTTCGCACCAAAACAAATACCACTTTTGTTGTAAATATGGACATAGAACTTATCAATGTCTATTCAAAAAGATTAGTCCTAACAAATTAATTTGGGTTCCAAAAGGAACCATAAAGAACTCCATGCAACATGACAAACAATTTTGATCAGTTTTTGAGGCACCCAAGATTAAATGGGTACCTAAAAATCATCCTTTTTTGTAGAAACATATATCACCACAAGCTAGGAGCAAGAGATGGTACCTTGATAGTGGATGCTCAAGGCATATGACCGGAGATCCATCTCAATTCTCTAAGCTCACTAGCATAAACGAAGGCTATATCAACTTCGGAGACAACAATAAGGGTAAAATCATTGGCAAAGGAACCATAGGTAATAAATCCAACTTCTTTATTGAAGATGTTTTGTTAGTTGATGGTTTAAAACATAACCTCTTGAGCATTAGTCAATTGTGTGATAAAGGATATATTGTCAAATTCAAATCTAATGCTTGCATCATTGAAAAACCATACAAGAACACATCTATGATTGCATTAAAACAAAATAACATATACACCATTGATATCAATGATCTTTGTAATAAAATGTGTTTCTCAGTTTTGAATGACGATACTTGGCTTTGGCATAGGAGATTAGGTCATGCTAGCATGAAATTAATCACCCAAATTTCATTCAAAGAACTTGTAAGAGGAATTTCTCATATCAAGTTCATCAAAGATAATATATGTGATGCTTGTCAATTAGGAAAACAAATAAAGGGTAGCTTCAAATCTAAGAATTAAATAAGCACCTCTAGACCTTTGCAATTGATCCATATAGACTTATTCGGACTAATCTCTACATCAAGCCTAGGAGGTAGCAAATACGCTTTTGTTATTGTCGATGATTATAGTAGATACACATGGACTTATTTCCTGAAACACAAAAGTGAATGCTTTAGATATTTCACCAAGTTTTGTAAACTTGTTTAAAATGAAAAGGGTTCTATGATTTCATGAATTCGAAGTGATCACGATGGTGAATTTCAAAACCATGGTTTCCAAGAATTTTGTGAATCTAATGGACACAACCACAACTTCTCTACTCCAAGAAATCCTCAACAAAATGGAGCAGTAGAAAGAAAGAATAGAAATTTACAAGAAATGGCAAGAACCATGTTGAATGAACATAGTCTACCCAAATATTTTTGGGCCGAAGCCATAAACATGGCATGCTATGTTATGAATAGAATTCTAGTAAGACCCTTACTCACCAAAACCCTTTATGAGTTGTGGAACAACAAAAAACCCAATGTTTGATATTTTAAAGTTTTTGGGTGTAAGTGTTTTATATTGAATGAAAAAGATGCCTTAGGAAAATTTGATGCTAAATTGATGAAGGGATTTTTCTTAGTTATTCCTCGATTTCTAAAGCATTTCATATCTTTAATAAAAGAACTTTAATTATAGAAGATTTCATTCATGTTATTTTCAATGAGATTTCCGAAATCAAGAAAAATGATTTTGATGATGATGTTAATTTTGATTCCTTGAATTTAAATGAAACCCCTTCTCCAACTATCAACTTGGATGTATCTACTTCCAAAACATCCTTACCCAAGGATTGGAAGTATGTAGATGCTCATCCTGAGGAGCTAATCATAGGAGACACATCTAAGGGGGTTCAAACCCCCTTATGCAAATGCCACTTTTCTCTCCCAAATTGAGCCTAAATGTATTGACGAAGCCATGAAAGATAATTCATGGATTATCGCAATGCAAGATGAGTTAAATTAATTTGAGAGAAATGAGGTGTGGAAGCTTGTTCCTAGGCCAAATGATCATTTAGTTATTGGTACTAAATAGGTCTTTAGAAATAAGCAAGATGAATCTGATATCATGGTTAGACACAAGGCTAGATTAGTGGCCAAAGGTTTCAACCAAGAAGAAGGTATCGATTACGAAGAAACCTTCGCTCCTGTAGCTCGATTAGAAGTCATAAGGATGCTCCTTGCCTATGCTAGTAGTAATAATTTTAAGTTATTTCAAATGGATGTTAAAAGCGCTTTTCTTAATGGTTTTATTTCCGAAGAAGTTTATGTTGAACAACCTCCCGGATTTGAAAATAATAGTCTCCTTAATCATGTGTTTAAATTAACTAAAGCTCTATATGGTTTAAAACAAGCCCCAAGGGCTTGGTATGAGAGACTTAGTTCTTTTCTTATTGAAAATAATTTCTCTAAAGGCAAGGTCGATACTACATTGTTTATCAAAAATTTTAAAAATAATTTTCTCATTGTTCATATTTATGTTGATAATATTATCTTCGGTTCTACGAATGAATCTCTTTGTGAATCTTTCGCTAAAACTATGAGCCTTGAATTTGAAATGAGTTTGATGGGAGAATTAACCTTCTTTTTAGGCATGCAAATTAAGCAACTAAGCAATGATATCTTTATTAGTCAAACTAAATACGCTTTAGATTTGCTAAAAAGATTTAATATGGATAGCTCAAAAGCTATCAACACTCCTATGAGCACCTCCACTAAGTTAGAAATTGATGAATGTGGAGAAAGCTTTGATCAAAAAAATTATAGGGGTATGATAGGATGTTTACTTTACCACACTGTAACTAGTCCAAATATCATGTTCAGTGTAGGACTTTGTACTAGGTTTCAATCGAATCCTAAGACATCTCATCTCCAAGTAGTTAAAAGAATACTTAGATATCTTAAAGCTACCACAAATCTAGGATTATGGTATCCAAAATCTAAGAATTTTGAGCTAATTAGTTATGCTGATGCAGATTTTGTTAGGTGTAGACTAGATAGAAAATGCATATCAGGAACATGTCAATTTTTGGCACATGCACTTGTTTCTTGGTTATCCAAGAAACAAAACTCGGTTGCACTATCTACAACCGAAGCTAAATATATTGCAGCTAGTGCATACTATGCACAAGTTGTGTGGATGAAAAATACCTTAGAAGATTATAAAGTTCATCTTAAAAATATTCCCATTAAATGTGATAACACAAGTGCAATATGCTTAACAAAGAATCTCATTTAACACTCAAGAATAAAGTATATTGATATTAGACATCACTTTATATGAGATTATGTCACCAATCATGATGTAATTATAGAGTTCATTGATACTAAACATCAACTAACTGATATTTTTACAAAGCCTTTAAGTGAAGAATAATTTGATTTCATTAGAAGAGAATTAAGAATGTTGATTTGTCCGAATGCATGAACTTATTAAATTAGTTTTTTGGACTTTCTTGATTCTATAATCAATTACTCAATGTTGAAAATATTATGATACGAATTTTACATGACTATATAACATGTTAGAAATTATATGTCTTGATTGTCATGATGATAAGCATGTTTTACCTTCATGATTGTGTTTGAAAAGCTATGGCAAAACTTTGTCCGAATGCATGAATTTGTTAAACTTTATTTTCGGACTTTATTGATCCTAACAATACATGATTTTCTCTTTCGGACTTAAAATTTTACATGATGTAGCTTTCATGAGCCTATGTCATATCAAAGTTGTTTCATATCAATGCTCCATGAATTTTGACATATGGAATTGATTAATAAATGCATCTCTCATAGATTTACCTCATGAAAAATAATTTTTAATCGAGAAATGGATTTGAGAAAATGAATTCCTTCTTAATAAAGGAAGATTTTTTTAATGAACACTTGCAAGAATTTAATTTCACATGTATATCTTGATTCTTGTAAAAATAAAGCATGATTTAATCTCTTATTATTTTTAACTTCATTCAAAGTTAGTTCATAATGGCTTTCCTCCTTCATGCAAAACGTTAATGACAAATAAAAAGAAAGAAGTAATGAAAGTAATCTCTATGTCATGATTGATTGAAAAATAATTTGTATGAATGGTATCTTACCACTTATTGTTGAAAAATGATATGAATCTTTTTATGACATGAATCTTTACCACACTTATGCTTGAATATGCTTGAATCGTTCTCCTTTTTGTTGATGATAAAGGGGGAGAAATATGTGGTAAATTGATAATAGAATTGCTATGATTGCTATGAACTTGATATATTTGCATTATATTAAGATATCTAGAGCTTACATTACAATTTTACAAATTGATATCTTAACATGTGATAAATTAATATCTTACAATGATGATATCTTGCCACATGATGAATTGCTATGATTGCCATATTTGCATTATGTTAAGATATCAAAAGCTTGCATCGTAATCTTACAAATTGATATCTTGCCATATGATGAATTGCTACGATTGCTATCTTTCATATTTGAAATATAAGACTTGAAAATGGATGTCAAGCCTTGACATCATTTTTAGAAAGATACATCATGATAGGAATCATGATGGGGGTATTGATAAGTTTAAATGAACTTAACTTATCAATATGTCTCTTGAATTCAAAGGCTTTGAATTCAAAAATGACTTATCTCAAGTATGGCATATAGATAGGGGGAGTTAAGATTAACTCCATCATCAATTGATTATTATCATAAAAAAGGAATAGATTGTTGAATCTCAGATTTTGATGATGAAGTCAATTGTCATTTGGTTATCTAATCCGTATGTTGAGATAAGTGTGCAGGATTAACTACGATGGCAATAAGACATGTAGTAGGTGTTGAGCCGAAGTCAAGACAAAGATCACGTTGGGGGTTTGAGAGTTTGTCGGAAGTCCGAATGGTCATCGGAGGTTCTACGGGAACAATCCGAGAAGTCCAGGAGCTTGCCAAAGAAGCTCCTTGGAACTCGCCAAGATGATTGTCGCAAGTCCAAGAGTTTGCCGGGAGTCCACCGGAGCATCGCCGAGGGTTTATCGGATGTTCGCCAGAAGTTTACCGAAAGAAGTGATTGACGCACCGAAACACGATCTGTAGTATTGATATCTTAATTGTCGTAGTTAGCACATAGATTAAGTTAGGATTGGGAGGTGATCCCATTAACTTAATCTGGGGCCATCTAGGCCGTTGGCAAACCCAAATGGGGCCGAATGGATCAGCCCATTCGGACCCAAAATTCTTGGCCGATGGTGGTACCGCCCAGGAGACTTGGTCTCCTAGGAATTCTGGGCGGTAGTACCGCCCCTATCAGGTGGTGATACTACCGACAGTTATTACTGCCAATGGTGGTACTATCCCTGTCAAGCGGTGGTACCGCCTGAGCTCGGTCTTCGAGCGATGTCAAGCAGTAGTACCGCCCAAACTGAGCGGTAGTACTGCTCAGTGACAGATGATAGGTGGTAGTACCACCCAGTTATGGTGGTGGTACCACCAAGACCCCGGAAATCTGGGAATAGACATTTTTGAGCTCCGAATTTAAACTAATTGGGGCCTATATAAACCCCATCCTTTCTGCATGAAAGGGCAACCAAAAGCTTGCTTTAATTATGAGTATTTGAGAGCTTAAAAGTGTTGTAAAAGGCTAGAGTTCCTCTCCTTCTTTTCTTTCTAAGTCTTGATCATTCAAGAGAGGAGTAAAAACTTATAAGGGTTGTCTCCTAAGCCCGTCAAAAGGAAAAAAGCTGTAAAAGGGTGGTTGGCCTTCGCCTATTGAAGGAAGGCCTCTAGTGGACGTCAGTGACCTTATCGGAGGAGGAAGCCAAAAGTGGATATAGGTCAAGATTGACCGAACCACTCTAAATCTTGGTTTGCATTTACATTTTGCTCTTTATATTAACTGCAAATTGCCTTCATTACTTTACATCAACTATACTTCCGTTTCAATCTTAAGTTAAAGTTCTTTCCGAAACGATTTTCGTCCAAAACAAATTTCTTCATACGAAAGTCGTTTTTGAACCGATAAAAGTTTTCTGCTGCACTAATTCACCCCCCCCTCTTAGTGCTCTTGATCCTAATAAGACGCTGATTGGATCCTGATCCCCACTAGAAGTCTGTCGGAGACTTCCGTTTCATGTGTTGAGGGTGTCGCGTGACTCGCTAGTGAAATAGTGGGAGCATATTAAGATAAAAGCCCATATCATGATTGTTTATTTCTTACGAAATCTGCATGTTATTCATTTCTGTTACATCTTTATTTTCAGAAAAAATGTCGGTTTCAAATCCCTTACGTGGTATACTTGATGTCAACCGCCTCACTAGTCTAAATTATACGAATTGGCTCTAAACTTGAGAATTGTTCTCATGACGGAGAAAAAAATTGCGTACGTCCTTGATTTAGTGATACCTACACCTGAGGAAGGGGCAAGCGAGGATGAGATCGCTCGTTACGTGAAATACATTAATGACTCCACTCTTGATCAGTACTACATGTTGGGCTCTATGACTCCTGAGTTATAGAGACAACATGAAAAGATGGATATCAGATCCATTTTTCTACATGTCCGTAAATTGTTTGGATAGAGAAACTAGGATGACTGAGGGGACATCGATTCAGAACCATGTCCTAAAGATGATTGAGTGGATAGAGAAACTCGCAGGTCTAGGAATGGTCTTAGAGGATAACTTGTGTGCATACATTGTGCTTCAGTCACTACCAGATTCCTTTTCACAGTTCATAATGAATTTTAATATGAACAAGCTTGAGGTGACTCTCCTATAGCTCCTCAATATGTTGAGGGAGGTAGAGAGCACTATCAAAAAGAAGAAGCCAATTCTCTACACTGGTGAGACCAGAAAGAAAAGAAAAGCAGAAAAGTCCCTTGAGAAGGGCAAGGGCAAGGGCAGACCAGGTAATACAAAGGTTGCTAAGAAAGACCCGGCAAAGAACAAAGGTCAGTGCTTTCACTGTGGCAAAGATGGGCAATGAAAGAGGAACTACAAATAGTACCTTGCAGAGAGGGCGATACAGAAGCTTGGAGAAGCTTCAAGTACATTCATGATCAATCTCTAGTTGTCAGATTTTTATGATAGTGCATTGGTATTGGATACCAGCATTACTTATCACATCTGCAATTTGTTGTAGATTCTGGCAAAGCCGAGGGGAGATTGGTAAGATGAATATTGCATAAAGGTTTGTTTATGCTAGACACTACTCCACATATCATGAATGTAAGTGTATCTAAGAGGAAACGAGATGAGATAAATAGTGCATACCTATGGTATTGTAGGCTACATCACATCCATAAGGGAAGGATTCAAAAGTTGCTGAAAGATGGATATCTAGATCCATTCGACTATGAGTCATATGCAACTTGCGAGCCTTGCCTTCATGGAAAACTGACCAACTCTCAATTTAGTGGAACTAGAGAGAGAGTCACTGAGCTACTGGAACTCATACATAGTGATGTATGTGGACCCATGTCAACTCATGCCATTGGTGGTTACTCCTACTTCATTACCTTTACTGATGATTTCTCAAGGTATGGATATATGTACTTAATGAAGTATAAGTCTGAGGCCTTTGAGAAATTCAAAAAGTATAAGAATGAAGTGGAGAACCAAACTAGAAAGTGTATCAAGACTCTTCAATTAGATCGAGGAGGTGAGTACTTAAGTGCAGAGTTTACTCAATTCCTCAAGAACCATGGGATATTATCCTAATGGACACCTCCTTATATACCTCAGCTCAACGGTGTCTCTGAAAGGAGAAATCATACACTATTAGATATAGTACGGTCCATGATGAGTTTCGTTGACCTACCCATCTCATTATGGGGATATGCCCTACAGACCGTAACTTATCTTCTAAATAGAGTTCCAACTAAGTCGATAGTGTCTACACCATATGAGATATGGAAAGGGAAGAAGCCCAACCAATCTTAAGATTGTTAAGATTTAAGGCTGCCCTACCCACGTTAAAAGATACAATCTCGATAAGTTAGAATCAAGGACAAAGCGGTGCAAGTTTGTGGGATACCCCATGAAAACTTATGTGTATTATTTCTATCATCTCGAGGACCAAAAGGTCTTTGTAGCCAAGAGAGCAGTGTTCCTTAAAAAGGAATACATTCTTGATGGAGATAGTGGGAGCATGACAGAGTTAAGCGAGGTTGGAGAACCAAGCTTAAGACCCACTCTACAGCCTGAGTCTGTTCAGGTACCTAACACATAAGTTTCAACTTTACGTAGGTATGGCAGAGTATCCCATCCTCCTAAGAGATATGTGGGACATATTAGAGGAGAGGATGTTGAGGACATTGATCCTCAAACCTACGAGGAGGCTATTATGAGTATAGACTCCGGGAAGTGGCAAGAAGCCATAAATTCTGAGATGGATTCTATGTACTCCAACAAGGTTTGGAACTTAGTTGATACACCTGAAGGTATTGTACCCATCGGTTGCAAGTGGATCTTTAAGAAAAAGATCAGAGTAGATAGAAAGGTAGAAACCTATAAAGCAAGGCTAGTGGCTAAGGGGTATCGTCAAAGGCAAGGTGTTGACTATGACGAAACCTTCTCACCCGTAGCAATGCTAAAATCTATCCGAATTCTATTAGCTATTGCAGCACACTATGATTATGAGATATGGTAGATGGATGTGAAAAACTGCATTCCTCAATGGGAACCTTAAGGAGGAGGTGTATATGATACAACCTGAGGGATTTGTATCCAAGAACTACCCAGATAAGGTGTGCAGGTTGCTTAGATCCATTTATGGACTAAGGCAAGCTTTCCGAAGTTGGAATATAAGATTTGATGAGGCAATCAGATCTTATGACTTCGTTAAGAATGAAGATACGCCTTGTGTGTATAGAAGGTAAGTGGGAACGCTATTACCTTTTTGGTGTTATATGTAGATGACATCTTGATCATTGGGAATGACGTAGGAATACTATCCATAGTAAAGGCTTTGGTTATCTATACACTTCTCCATGAAGGACTTAGGGGAAGCATCCTATATTTTGAGGATTCAGATCTATAGAGACAGAACCAAGAGGATGCTTAGCTTGTCCCAATCTAGGTACATAGAAACTATTGTCAAAAGGTTTGGCATGGAAAATTTCAAGAGAGGTCTCATACCGATGAGACATGAGATATCGCTTTCTAGAAGTATGTCCCCAAAGACTCCAGAAGAAAGGGCGAACATGGATATAATACCTTATGCCTCAGTGATAGGGTCTATCATGTATGTCATGCTATGTACTAGGCCTGATATAGCGTATGCTTTGAGTGTCACGAGCAGGTATTAGGCGAATCCAGGCTTGGAGCACTAGAAAGCAGTAAAGTGTATCCTTAAGTACTTGAGAAAGACTAAGGATCTTTTACTAGTATATGGAGGTAGTAGCCTCAGGGTTGAAGGCTATATGGACTCAAGTTTTCAATCTGATATCGATGATAGCAAGTCGAATTCGAGGTATGTGTATACCTTGAATGGAGGAGCAGTTCCAAGCAAGATAGTACTAGTGACTCGATCATAGAGCCGAAGTACATTGCTGCAGTAGAGGCAACAAAGGAGGGAGTCTGGATGAAGAAGTTCATCATGTTGAATCTCGGATTTTGATGATAAAATCAATTGATGGGTTAATTGATCTAATCCATATTATTGAGTTAAGTGTGCAGGATTAACTATGATAACCAGAAAACATAAAGCAAGAATATCGGAGTCAAGTTCGATGGATGTTTAAGAGTCCGAAGAATCGTCGGAGATGCTGCCAGAACCAACCAAGAAGATATCAGGAACTTGTCGAAATTTTCGGAAGTTCGCTGAAGAGATCATCGGAGGTTTACGGAGATCACCGAGAAGGCTTGGCTACTCGTTGAAGTCGTCACAAGATCGGGAGCTTGCTGGGAGTCCGTCGGAAGAAATCCGAGGGTATATCGGAAGTCCGTCGGAAGTTCGTCGGAAAGCTCGCCGGAACAAGACTCGACGTTCGCGGTTGAAAACTTGCTTGGGATATTTTTAGTTATGTAGTTCACATGTAATTAGGATTAGGATTAAAAGATAATCCTATATCCTAGTTAGGGGCCAACTGGGCCCAAAATTAGACTTAGTTTGGGCTGAACTTAAAGCCCAACCTGTGAACCGAAGGGTCTGGCGGTGGCACCGCCTAGCACCCGAGAGCCATGCGGTGGCACCGCCCAGCACCCGAGAGCCAGGCGATGGCACCGCTTGGCTAGGCGGTGGCACCGCCAGTACACTGTCAGTGTCAAACACTAATAGGCGATGGCACCGCCACTGATAGGCGGTGGCACCGCCAGCATCGGGAACCAAAGAGAATTCAAATTTTGGAGCCCAAATTTGAATCCTCTTGAGGCCTATAAATACCCCTCAATTCTCAGTTGAGATTACAACTTTTTGAGAAGCAATTGATTGAGAGAAAGGTCTTAGAAAAGTCTTAGCAAGTCTTGTTTTCAATTTGCTAGAGTGTTCACCTCCTTCTTTCTTGCTGAAAATTTGTAAGAGTGTAAACTGCTTGTAAAAGGTTGTAAGAGGGGTATTTGCCCTTCCCTTTCAAGAGATTTGCTAGTGGAAGGTGGGAGCCTCATCGAAGAGGGCCTCGCAAGTGGATGTAGGTAATTTGACCGAACCACTTTAAAATCGACGTGATCTCTGGTTTGCATTTTCTTATTGCTATTTACATTACTGCAAACCTTCTTACATGCTTTATTTCCTCATTACCTTTGCTGCACACCTTTACGAACACACGTTCAAGTTAAGCTTTTCAAGTTCCGTTTTTATCGTACGAAAGATTTGTCGAAACCAACGTTTTAATCCGCTGCACTAATTCACCCCCCCCTCTTAGTGCTGCTCCGATCCTAACAATTGGTATCAGAGCTAGGCTCACTCTCACATTTGATTTGATACCCAAGAGAGATGGCTTACTCCGGCATACATGAGGGTCATTCTGTCACACGTCCACCCATGTTTAATGGGTCGGATTATACTTATTGGAAGACTCGTATGAGGATCTTCCTCATTTCCATGGATTTCGAGCTTTGGACTATTGTCGAAAACGGATTTCAAAAATCTTCTCTTCCGATGAGCGAATGGAATGAATCGGAGAAGAAGGTTTTTGCTTTAAACGCAAAGGCTATGAATGTCTTGTTTTGTGCACTAGACAAAAATGAATTTAATCGTGTTTCAATTTGTGATTCAGCTTTTGATATTTGGAGAACTCTTGAGGTCACTCATGAAGGCACTAGCCGAGTGAAAGAGTCCAAAATCAACATCCTTGTGCACTCTTACGAACTCTTCCGAATGAAACCAAGTGAGTCCATCGGAGACATGTACACCCGGTTCACGAATGTCATCAATGGACTCAAAGCTCTTGGTAAAGATTTTACTAACTTTGAACTAGTAACTAAAATCTTAAGATCTCTCCCTAAAAGTTGAGATCCAAAAGTTACGGCCATTCAAGAGGTCAAAGACCTTAAAACATTCCCTCTTGAAGAATTTATTGGGTCTCTAATGACCTACGAAATGACATGTCAAGCTCATGACGAGCTCGAGAACCCCCTTCCAAAGAACAGAAAGGATATGGCACTCACATCACAAGAAGATCACTTGGAAGGAACATCAAGTGATGAGGACAGTGACAATGACATTGCACTTTTGACTCAAAATTTTAAAAAATATTTAAGAACGAACAAATTTAAAAATAATACAAAAAATAAATTTGAACACAAGAAGGACCAAGTGATTTGCTATGAGTGCAAAAAATCGGGACACTACAAGAACGATTGTCCTCAAGCCAAAAAGAGAACATCAAAGAAGAAGGCGCTCAAGGCAACATGGGATGATTCAAGCGCGTCCGAAGAAGAGGAGTCCAACACCGAGCAAGTTGCTCATTACGCCCTAATGGCCATCGGAGAAGAGGTAACGGATTTAATTGATACAGATTTACCATATCATGAATTATTAAATGCCTTCCATGAGTTATTTGATGAATGTAAGACAATTAGTAGAAAATATAAATTGCTAAAAAAGGAGCATGATAGTCTCACTTGTAATGTCGATAAATTAAAGACTGAATATTATGATAGTTTAGCTCCATGTATAAAATGCCATGATCTAGAAACTCTCCAAAAGGAGAACTTGCTACTTAAGGACACCTTGAAGAAATTCGAGGTTGGTAGTAAGTCTTTGAACATGATCCTTACAAATAAGGGTCATGTTCCTAAAAGAAATGGAATCGGATTTGTGAAAAGTCCTCACCAAAATCCAACCACCTTCATTAAAGACCCTGTCTTACATGTTCGGCACCAAAGCAATTGCAACTTTTGTTGCAAATTTGGACATAAAACTTATAAACATCCATTCAAGAAAATTAGTCTGAACAAACTAATTTGGGTTCCTAAAGGAACTATGATCAATTCTATGCAATATGATGAACAAGTCAGATCAGTTTTTAAGGCACCCAAAAGAAAATGGGTACCTAAAAATAATCCCTTCTTGTAGAAACATACACCATCATAAGCTAGGAGCAAGAGACGGTATCTCGATAGTGGATGCTCAAGACATATGACTGGAGATCCATCTCATTTCTCTATGCTCACTAGCAAAGAAGAAGGGTACGTCACCTTCGGAGACAACAACCAAGGCAAAATCATTGGCAAGGGAACCATAGGTAACAAATTAAAATTTTCTATTGATGATGTCTTACTAGTTGATGGATTGAAACATAATCTCTTGAGTGTTAGTCAATTATGCGATAAAGGTTATATCGTTAGATTTGAATCAAATGTGTGTATTATTGAAAAACCAAACCATAACATAACTATGATTGCATTAAAACAAAATAATGTCTACACCATCAACCTTGATGAACTAAGTAATGAAATGTGCTTCTCCGCTTTAAATGATGATGCTTGGCTTTGGCATAGGAGACTAGGCCATGCAAGCATGAAACTAATATCTAAGATCTCATCTAGAGAATTAGTACGAGGAATTCAAAATATGAAGTTTATTAAGGACAAAGTATGCGATGCATGTCAACTAGGTAAACAAATAAATATTAGTTTTAAACCAAAAATTCAAATTAGCACCACTAGACCATTACAATTGATTCATTTGGACTTATTTGGACCAATTGACACGACAAGTCTAGGAGGAAGCAAATATGCGTTTGTAATTGTGAATGACTATACTAGATACACTTGGACTTATTTCTTAGCTCACAAAAGTGATTGTTTCAAGTGTTTCTCTAAATTTTGTAAACTCACTCAAAACGAAAAATGCTTCATAATTTCATCAATTCAGAGTGATCACGGTGGCGAATTTCAAAACCGTGACTTTCGAAATTTTTATGAAGTTAATGGATACAATCACAACTTCTCCACTCCAAGGAATCCTCAACAAAATGGAGTAGTTGAAAGAAAAAAATAGAAACCTACAAGAAATGATAAGAACGATGTTAAATGAACATAGTTTACCCAAGTATTTTTGGGCCGAAGCTGTGAATACGACTTGCTACATCATGAATAGGGTCCTAATAAGACCGTCCCTATCAAAAACTCCCTATGAATTATGGAATAACAAAAAACCAAATATTTCCTATTTTAAAGTTTTTGGTTGTAAATGCTTTATTTTGAATGAAAGGGATGCCTTAGGAAAATTTGATGCTAAATCCGATGAAGGCATCTTTCTTGGTTACTCTTCCGTTTCTAAGGCTTTTCGGGTTTTTAACAAAAGAACCTTAGTAATAGAAGAATCTATTCATATAGTTTTAATGAAATTTCTGATTTAAAGAAAAATGATTTTGATGATGATCTTGGTTTTGATAATTTTAATTTAAATGAACCCCCTCCTCAAAATAGCAACTTAGATGCACCTTCTTCCGAAATTTCCTTACCCAAGGAATGGAAGTATATAGATGCTCATCCAAAGGAGCTAATTATAGGAGATACATCAAAAGGGGTTCAAACTCGTTCCTCTTTCAAGAATTTTTGTGCTAACGCCGCCTTCTTTTCTCAAATCGAACCTAAATGCATTGACGAGGCCTTAAAAGATGATTTTTGGGTTATTGCAATGCAAGAGGAATTGAATCAATTTGAGAGGAATAAGGTATGGAAGCTTGTTCCTAGACCTAGTGACCATTTAGTCATTGGTACTAAATGGGTCTTTAGAAACAAGCAAGATGAAAATGGTATCGTGGTTAGAAACAAGGCTAGATTAGTGGCCAAAGGTTTTAACCAAGAAGAAGGTATCGATTACGAAGAAACTTTCGCTCCCGTGGCTCGATTAGAAGCCATAAGGATGCTCCTTGCCTATGCTAGTAGTAATAACTTTAAACTATTTCAAATGGATGTCAAAAGTGCCTTCTTGAATGGTTTTATTTCGGAAGAAGTATATGTTAAACAACCTCCCGGATTTGAAAATTCTCTTCTATCTAATCATGTATTCAAATTGACTAAGGCTCTCTATGGTTTAAAACAAGCTCCTAGAGCTTGGTACGAAAGGCTTAGTTCCTTTCTTATTTCAAATAATTTTATCAAAGGCGAGGTTGATACTACATTGTTTATCAAACACTTTGAAGATAATTTTCTTATTGTGCAAATTTATGTTGACGATATTATTTTTGGCTCTTCGGATGAATCACTATATGAATCATTTGCCAAATGTATGAGTCATGAATTTGAAATGAGTTTAATAGGTGAATTGACTTTCTTTTTAGGATTACAAATCAAACAACTTAGTGATGGTATATTTCTTAACCAATCTAAATATACATTAGAATTGTTAAACCGATTTAACATGGATAATTCAAAAGCAATAAACACCCCAATGAGTACTTCGATTAAGTTAGATTTGGATAAAAATAGTGAAAATTTCGATCAAAAATCATATAGGGGAATGATAGGTAGTCTACTCTACCTCACCGCGACTAGACCGGATATTATGTTTAGTATAGGACTTTATACTAGATTTCAATCCAATCCTAAACTATCTCATCTTAAGAGCGTTAAAAGAATATTTAGATATCTTAAAGGAACTCCAAATTTAGGATTGTGGTATCCAAAATCTGATAAATTTGATTTAATAGCTTATGCAGATGCCGATTTTGGCGGATGCAGGATAGATAAAAAAAGTACATCCGGAACATGTCAATTTTTAGGACATGCACTTGTCTCTTGGACTTCCAAGAAGCAAAATTCAGTTGCACTATCTACGGTGGAAGCCGAATACATTGCTGCAAGTGCATGCTATACACAAGTTGTTTGGATGAAAAATACATTAGAAGACTATGGAATTCACTTAAAAAATATTCTCATAAAATGTGATAATACAAGTGCCATATGTCTTACTAAAAATCCAATTCAGCACTCTAGAACTAAGCACATCGACGTTAGACATCATTTCATACGTGATCATGTCCTTAACAACAATGTCGTTTTAGAATTTATTGACACAAAGCATCAATTAGCAGACATTTTTACAAAAGCCTTAAATGAAGACCAATTTGAATTCATTAGAAGTGAACTAGGCATGTTAAATTATTCCTAAAAATAAGTTTGTTTGAATATGACAAATATCTCATCCTTTTCGTTCCTTTGTGAATTTGACTTCATCCTTCTCCTTCTGCTTTTGAACGAAAACTGAACCCTCCTTTGAGATGTATTTTTAAATTATGGATAAATGCTGATTTTTTTCTGAATGAATGCTGATTTTTTTTTTCTGGATGAATGCTGTTTTTTTTTTTAAGATGAATTCTGGATAAATATTTTTGGCAAATTTGAATGATTAATCTTAATGCTGAATTCTTTCTATGATGATCTTATGATCACCAATTGTGTGCTTCAAAGTCTCATCTCCTTTTTGTTGATGACAAAGGGGGAGAAAAGTGATAACTTATACCATTTTGATTGCATGACTTCTATGAATTGCAAAAGCTTGTGTGATACGAATGTCTTATATGCCTTGCAAAATCTTTGAGAATATCACAAGATTGATTGATCATATTGAAAGCATGCCTTACATCTATATCATGAAATTCATGTTGAAAATCTTTATCTCCTATCGTAGTAAAAATCGTCCCTTATCATTCGACTTGAAAATGATTTTCATCGAAGTTTCGTATTTACTATTGCTTAATGAGAATAACGATAAGTTCTATGGTTAGAACTTATCGGTTTATGCTTGAATTCAATGGGATGGAATTCAAGTGTTTTTATCTTCTCATAATATGACATATAGATAGGGGGAGTTATGTTTAACTCTATCATCAATTGATTGTCATCATCAAAAAGGGGGAGATTGTTGAATCTTGGATTTTGATGATAAAATCAATTGATGGGTTAATTGATCTAATCCATATTATTGAGTTTAGTGTGCAGGATTAACTACGATAACCAAAAAACATAAAGCAAGAATACCGGAGTCAAGTTCGATGGATGTTTAAGAGTCCGAAGAATCGTCGGAGATGCTGCCGGAACCAACCGAGAAGAAATCAGGAACTTGTCGGAATTTTTGGAAGTTCGCTAAAGAGATCGTCGGAGGTTCACGGAGATCACCGAGAAGGCTCGGCTACTCGTTGAAGTCGTCACAAGATCGGGAGCTTGTTGGGAGTCCGTCGGAAGAAATCCGAGGGCATATTGGAAGTCCGCCGGAAGTTCGACGAAAAGCTCGTCGGAACAAGACTCGACGTTCGCAGTTGAAAACTTGCTTGGGATGTTTTTAGTTATGTAGTTCACATGTAATTAGGATTAGAATTAAAAGATAATCCTATATCCTGGTTAGGGGCCAACTGGGCCCAAAATTAGACTTGGTTTGGGCTGAACTTAAAGCCCAACCTGTGAACCGAAGGGTCTGGCGGTGGCACCGCCCAACACCCGAGAGCCAGGCAGTGGCACCGCCTGGCTGGGCGGTGGCACCGCCCAACACCCGAGAGCCAAGCGGTGGCACCGCTTGGCTGGGCGGTGGCACCGCCAGTACACTGTCAGTGTCAGACACTGACAAGCGGTGGTACCGCCACTGATAGGCGGTGGCATCGCCAGCATCGGGAACCAAAGAGAATTCAAATTTTGGAGCCCAAATTTGAATCCTCTTGAGGCTTATAAATACCCCTCAATTCTCAGCTGAGATTACAACTTTTTGAGAAGCAGTTGATTGAGAGAAAGGTCTTAGAAAAGTCTTAGCAAGTCTTGTTTTCAATTTGCTAGAGTGTTCACCTCCTTCTTTCTTGCTGAAAATTTGTAAGAGTGTGAACTGCTTGTAAAAGGTTGTAAGAGGGGTATTTACCCTTCCCTTTCAAGAGATTTGCTAGTGGAAGGTGGGAGCCTCATCGAAGAGGGCCTCGCAAGTGGATGTAGGTCATTTGACCGAACCACTTTAAAATCGGCGTGATCTCTGGTTTGCATTTTCTTATTGCTATTTACATTACTGCAAATCTTCTTATGTGCTTTATTTCCTCATTACCTTTGCTGCACACCTTTATGAACACACGTTCAAGTTAAGCTTTTCAAGTTCCATTTTTATCATGCGAAAGATTTGTCGAAACCAACGTTTTAATCTACTGCACTAATTCACCCCCCCCCCCCCCCCCCCCCTCTTAGTGCTGCTCCGATCCTAACACATCATAGATCTAGGAGTCGAGCCAACTAGTGAAAAATTGATTCCTTATATTTTGACAACTATGGGACGATTACTCAAATAAGTGAACCCGAGTCTCATTAGAAGTGTTCTGAGGAAGTTCCAGCTTATTAGAGAGATCATGATCCGAGGAGATGTAGTAGTGGAAAGAGTTCCATCCGAAGATAATATTACAGATCAATTGACAAAGCCGTTATCTCATATTATCTTTGAGCGTTATAGGGGTTTGATGGGGATCAGACACATAGGTGATTGGCTTTAAGTCAAGTGGGAGATTGTCAGTCATAGGTGCCCAACAAGCCAATCACGTGAGTGATGGCACGTGTGACTTGACACAGAATCTTTTTGCTTATTATATTTTGGCATTTATCACTTTATATTAACTATTACATATATACATGTATATATTGTGATGTCCTTGGATCTGTGCAATGGGAATCGTAATGAGATCACGATAATGAGATTGATTCACCTTTAAACACAAATCCTAAATAATCCCGGTCATAGGTTACTCGAGAGAGACATCGTGATAACCGAACAGACTGGTGTACTATATACCCGTCCATATAATGGATGCGGTTGGTCTCATAGCTGCTTGTGTGGAGACACTAGGGATATAGTACAAGTACTCATTGGAGAATGAGTTCACTAATTGATCCACTTACAGAATGCTGGATGGTTGATGATGCCTTATTGTTAGACAGCGATTTTGTAGTCCTAGTGGTGTATCTAGTCCTTAGACATGAGACATCAAGGATGTCCTGTATGAGTGCTCCACTCTTTGATACCAGACTTATTGGTTTGGATGTCCCAGATCTAGTACAGCTGGTCATTAGGAGTGGCAATCGACCTTACGAGGGTTATTGAGTATCGATAGAGGATCATCCACTCTCGACATCATGAGAGGAATATCCCATGTGTTCTTGTCAAATAAATCCTTGGCCAGGGTCATTCAGATTGAGAAAGAAAGAGTTCTTCGGGAGAATCCAATTAGAGCGAGACTCGCGAAGAAACCGTATGGGTCTGACAGCACCATACCTAATATACGGTCTCTTGAATATTAGATGGATGAGGGACTATAGGTATACGATAACTAAGGACAGACAGGTCCAATGGATTGGATTCCCCTATATCGTTTGGGGACTACGGCGTAGTGGCCTAGTAAGTCCGTAGTTGATGAGTCGAGTGAATTATTATAGAGATAATAATTCACTAAGTTAGAAGGAGTTCTGAAAGGTATGACTCACGGTTAGCTCGATATTGGGCCTAGAGGGTCACACACATATGGTAAGCATTGCGATAAGTAGAGATTCGGATATGAGATATCCGTCAGAGCCCCTATCTTATTGGATATCCAATAAGCCCTTGAATTATTGGATCCCATGGACGAGATTCAATAAGAGCCCATGAGAGATTATTAGATAGAGATCCACTAATCTAAAAGGCTTAGATAATTGGATGCAGATCCAATACCTACTAGGGAAGGATCCATTAGGGTTTGACAGGAGACCTCTATAAATATGAGGGATTCAGTGGTTAATAGGCTAGAGCCTTTGCTTGTCTCTCCTATTCTCCTCCCCCTCTCCACCTCAGAGCAGGCCTGGAGTTCTGAGGAGAATCATCGCAACCCTGCTTTGTGGATCACCACTAGAGAGGAGGACGCTTGACCTCCTTCACTCTCTCCTAGAGATCTGTAAGAAAATAAGGATATACGATCTCTTTAGGTAACATAATCTATTCTATACGCAGTTTGTTTTGCAGATTTTTGCGTATCAATCTTCACACAACGACGAACATCTTTTGGGAAACAAGGGATTTTTGTTTTCGTATTCTTTCGCTCCCAAGATTTACCAACAAATATATCATATACTTTGAGTGTCATGAGTAGGTATCAAGCAGATCTAGGCTTGGAGCACTGGAAAGCAGTAAAATGTATCCTTAAGTACTTGAGAAGGACTAAGGATCTTTTACTAGTATATGAAGGTAGTAGCCTTAGGGTTGAAGGCTACATAAACTTGAGTTTCCAATCTGATGTCGATGATAGCAAGTTGAATTTAGGATATGTGTATACCCTGAATGGAGGAGCAGTATGCGGGAAGAGTTCCAAGCAAAATACTTTTGCTAACTCGACCATAGAGGCAGAGTAGATTATTGTAGTAGAGGCAGCAAAGGAGAGAGTCTAGATGAAGAAGTTCATCACAGATGTGGGAGTCGTGCCGGGCAATGAGAAGCATATTCCCTTATATTGCAACAACAACGGGGCGATTGCTTAAGCGAAGGAATCTAGGTCTCATAAGAAGTCTAAGCATGTTCTAAAGAGGTTCTATCCGATCAGAGAGATTGTGACCCGAGAAGATGTAGTAGTGGAAAGAGTTTCATCCGAAGATAACATCGTAGATCCACTGACAAAATCGTTCTCTCAAATTATTTTGAGTGTCATAGGGGTCTAATGGGGATCAGACATAGAAGTGATTGGCTTCATGTCAAGTGGGAGATTGCTAGTCATAGGTGTCTTGCAAGCCAATCACGTGAGTGATAGCACATGTGACTTGACACGCAGTTTTTTTTGCTTATTATTATTATTTGATATTTTATCACTTTATATTGAATGTTGCATGAATATATATTGTGGTATCCATTAATCTGTGCAATGGGAATCAGATAGTAATGACATCACAATAATAAGAAAGATTCGTCTTTAAACACAGATCCTAAATAGTCCCGGTCATAGGTTGCTTAAGAGAGATATCGAGATAACCGGACAGACTAATGTGCTATATACCCATCCATATGTTGGATGCAACTAGTCTCATAACTGCTCGTGTTGGGATACTAGGGATACAGTATAGGTGCTCATTAGAGAATGAGTTCATTAATTGATCCGCTTATGGAATGTTGGATGGTTGATGATGTCTTATTGTCAAACAATGATTCAATCGTCTCAGTGGTATATCTGGTTCTTAGACTTGAGACACCAAGGATGTCATGTATGAGTAATCCACTCTTTGATATCGGACTTATAGGTCTGGAGGTTTCATATCTAACACAACTAGTCATCGGGAGTGGAAGCCAACTTTACGAGGGCTATTGAGTGTCGATAGAGGATCATCCACTCTCGGTGTCATGAGAAGAATATCTCATGTGTTCTTACTCAAATAAATCTCTGGCCATGGTCATTCGGAATGAGAGAGAAAGAGTTCTCCAGGATAATCCAATTAAAGAGAGACTCATGTAGAAACTATATGAGCCTAACAATACTATACTCGATATATGGTGTCTGAGATATTAGATATATGAGGGACTATAGGTATATAGTAATTGACGATATATAGGTCCAAAGGATTAGATTCTCCTATATTATCTGGGGACTGTGGCATAGTGGCCTAGTATATCCGTAGTCGATGAATCGAGTGACTTATTATGGAGGTATAAAATATGAACATTATCAAACACTATTAAAAAGGATCAAAGGATTCTGATTCGATGTCAACTCCACAACATTTCCGTGATAAAACTTTTCAAAGACATGAATTGTGACATAGCATTACTAAATAGCTTTAATTCAGTAACTTTCAAGAACATTTATGTTGGGAAAAAACCTGTTAAAGCATAATATTATTTTCCCTCTTTGTGTATCAAAATTGGTTCCTCATCAAAATACCAACTTGATATCCAAATGAAAATATCAACCAGTACATAAATAATAGAGAAAATAATCAATCACATAGTGAGACCAAATCTTTTAATGTGGAAAACCCAATATGGGAAAAAACCACGGGACTGTAGTCCACCTTAAACTTTCACTATCAATAGTAATGATAACAGGTTTATAATAGGTCTTCTCTAGAATAACTAGAGGATCATAATAATATCAAGATCATATATCTTGGCTCAAGAATTTTCATCACATAGGGTGGATCTCCTCATAAGAGAATTCTAGGTCTCACAAAGTGGATATAGCAGAAAAGTATCTCAAAGAGGGTAAAATATAGATCAACACCGTTAGGATTGTAAAGCTTACTACAAGGATTCTTTATATAAAATTTGGACCAAAACTGACGACGTTTGGCTACCGATCGTCAAGCAGAAATCTCAAAAATCTTACTTTCTCTCTCCGTTTCTCTCTCCTCTTTTCTCTACACACGTTCACAGCCCACACCCATGCTGCACTCTCTAATTTTTTTTTTTTTACCCTCACCTTTTGCCCTTTCTCTCTTAATTATTGATTTGGGGGTCCAAATTGTCCAAGCCCACATATATGCTGGACCCAACAATTCTCCCTCTCCAGCTCATATGGAGAGGTGAATGGCACTCTGATTGTCATAGTAAATAGTATATCCTTCCTGTTTCAAGCCCAATTCCTATAGAAACTTTTTCATCCATAAAGCTTTCTTGTAAGATTCAGTAATTGCTATGTATTCTGTTTTTGTGGTTGATAGAGCAACACACTTCTGTAACTTAGACTGCCAAGAGACTACTCCTCTTGCAAATGTCATCAAGAATCCCGAAGTGGACTTCCTGGAATCAGTATTACCTGCCATGTCTGCATCTATATAACCTTCTAACATAGGTTCATCATTACCAAAACATAAACATAACCTGGAAGTACCTCTTAGATATCTTAATATCCATTTCACTACTACCCAATATTTCTTTTTAGGATTTGAGAGAAATCGACTGACAACTCCAACTGCATGAGCTATATCTGGCCTAGTACAGACCATAGCATACATCAAACTGCCTACTGCAGATGAGTATGGCAATCTGGATATTTCTTCTTTTTCTTTCCCACTTGTAGGATATTATTTCGAACTAAACTTGAAATGACCTGCAAGTGGAGAATAAACTGTTTTGGCTTTACTCCTATTGAATCTTTTAAGAACCTTTTCAATATAAGTCTCCTGAGATAGCCAAATCTTCCTTTTCTTCTTATCATGAAGAATCTTCATGCCAAGTATTTGTTTCACCGATCCCAAGTCTTTCATGGCAAAAGACTTGCTTAGCTCTCTTTTAAGCTTTCCAATTTTTCCAACATCATGGCCAACAATCAGCATATCATCAACATATAGCAGCAAAATAATAAAATCATCATCTGAAAATTTCTTCATAAACACACAATGATCAGATGTGGTTCTATCATACCTTTGGCTCATCATAAAGGAATCAAACTTCTTATACCACTGTCTAGGTGCCTGTTTGAGTCCATATAAGCTTTTCCTAAGCTTACACACTATATTTTCTTTTCCCTTGACTTTAAAACCTTTTGGTTACTCCGTGTAAATTTCTTCTTCTAAGTCACCATGAAGAAATGCTATTTTTATATCAAGTTGCTTAACTTCTAAATTTAAGCGGGCAACCAAACCAAGAACAACTCGGAAAGAGGATATTTTCACAATTGGAGAAAATATTTCTTGAAAGTCAATACCTTTCTTCTGACTGAATTCTTTCACAACTAGTCGTGCCTTGTATCTTTGTTGTAAGCTATTATTTTAGGTCTTCAATTTGTAAACCCACTTATTCTTAAGAGCTTTCTTCTTTTTAGGTAATTTTACCAAGTCATAGGTATGGTTCTCAAGCAAGGATCTCATCTCTTCTTGCATGGCTTTAACCCACTCATTCTTATTCTCATGTAGAATAACTTCTTGGTAAGTTTTTGGCTCTCCCCCGTTAGTAAGCATAACATACTCATGTGGAGGATATCTGGTAGATGGTTGTCGCTCTCTAATGGATCTTCTCAATGGAATCTCAACTGGTGGTGGAGGTGCTTGTTCAGTTGGTTCAACATCATCAACTGTAGGTGTATCATCACTGGTATTCTCACCACAATCTTCTTGTTCATCTCCCCCATGATCATCATGAACTACAAGTGAAGGAACTGGACCCAAACTCCAAGGAATATAAATAGAGGTTTCTGGCTTCTCAATATTATCACCATCATCAAACAATTGGTCTTCAAGAAACACAACATCTCTACTTCTAATAATCTTCTTATTCATTGAATCCCATAATTTGTACCCAAACTCTTCATGACCATATCCCAAGAAGATACATGTTTTTGCTTTACTATCAAGCTTGGACCTCTCATCTTTGGGAATATGAACAAATGCTTTACACCCAAAGACTCTTAAGTGATTATAAGATATATCTTTTCCTCTCCATACTCTCTAGAATATCACCTTTCAGAGGAACTGATGGAGAAAGATTTATCAGATCAACTGTAGTTCTCATAGCCTCCCCCTAAAATGACTTTGGTAACTTGGCGTGGAAAAGCATATACCTAATCCTTTCTTCAATGGTTCTGTTCATCCTTTCTGCCACACCGTTCTATTGAAGAGTTTTAGGAACTGTTTTATCAAGCTTGATACTATGGAACCTGCAATAATTTTCAAAAAGAACCCCTGTACTCGCCATCATTATCTGATCGAATACACTTTAGTTTTCTGCTAGTTTCTCTTTCAACACTGACATGAAACTTCTTGAAAACATCGAGTACCTGATCTTTAGATTTCAAAGCAAAAGCCCATACTTTTCTAAAATGGTCATCAATAAAAGTAACAAAATAAAGAGCACCTTCAAGAGTTCTAGTTTGCATAGTACAAACATCAGTATGAACTAAATCAATAACATCTGATCTTCTAGATTATGGATATGTATGAAATGCAACTCTATGTGTTTTTCCAACTAAGCAATGATCACAAGATTTAAGAGATGTACCTTGTAACTCTAGTAAGAACTGCTTTCTAACAAGAGTTTGAAGTTCATTCTCACTGATATGTCCAAGCCTCTTATGCCAAAGATCTATACTTTCACCTTTTTGAATTGCATTAATCTCTCCTTTGTGTAGCTTATCTTCCATGACATAAAAAGAGTTAAGTTTCTTTTCTCTTGCCACAATCAGAGAACCTTTAGTGAGCTTCCATTTGCTTTCACCAAAATTGTGTGCAAAGCCCTCATCATCAAGTCTACCTATAGATATTAAGTTAAGACGAATATTTGGAACATGCCTTACATCTTTGAGTATCAATTTGCTCCTAATACTGGTCTCCAAGCAAATATCTCCAATACCCACAATCTTAGATGTACCATTGTTTCCCATTCTGACATTACCAAAATCACCAGCAGTATAAGATATAAAGAAATCACCATGAGAAGTAACATGAAATGAAGCACCAGAGTCAATTACTCAATTACTGTCCTGAGCTACAAGACTAACACAACCTTCATCACAGACAATAGTGATATTACCTTCAGCAGCAACTGTATTGGTCTTTTTCTCATTTTTCTTTATTTCATTCTGTTCTTGCTTCCAAAACCTATATTCTTTCTTCATGTGACCTAGCTTGTTACAATTAAAATATTTGATATCTCTTTTAGACTTAGATCTTCCTCTATAACTATGTAGATTTCTGCTATGTTTTCTTCCACGTCTTTCTTGTTTTTCAGTAACAAATGCCCTAGAAGAAGATTCACCCTGTTATTTCCTTCTGGCATCTTCATTTAGTAAACTATCTTTAACCATATCTATAGTTAAAGTCCCCTCTGGCGTGGAGTTACAAATTGTCACCACATATGTTTTTCAACTTTCTGGTAAAGAGTTGAGAAGTGGTAATCCTTGCATCTCATCATCTATATTTATTTTCATAGCAACTAGCTTGTTTACAAGACTCTGAAATAGGCTTATATGCTCAACAATGTTACCACCATCTTTATACTTCAAATTTACAAGCCTTCTGAGGAGAGAAATTCTATTTCCTATTGTCTTTTTCGCAAAGAGATTTTCTAACCTTTGCCAAACAACATCAGCTATGGTTTCATCTGAAATATGCTCATAAAAGTTTATATCCATCCATCTTCTAATATAGGCAATTGCTTTTCTATGTTAAACTTCTCATTCTTCATCGTCCATAGTAGAAGGTTTATCTTTAACCTTGATAGTCTTATACAAATCTTTGCAATATAGCAAATCTTCCATCAGACGCCTCCAAGTGGAATAATTTGATGAGTTCAATTTAATCATACTATCTGACTGCTCCATTTCAATCACACAAGAAAAACTAGCACCAAACAACATGTTGCTCTGATACCACTTGTTAGGAAAAAGCCTGTTAAAGGAGAATATTCTTTTCCCTCTTTGTGTATCAAAATGGGTTCCTCAACAAAATACCAACTTGATATCCAAATAAAAATATCAACCAGCACAGCATAAACAATAGAGCAAATAATTAATCACATAGTGAGACCAAATCTCTTAACGTGGAAAACCCAATGTGGGAAAAACCACGGGACTATAGTTCACCTCAAACTTCCACTATCAATAGTAATGATAACAAGTTTACAATAGGTCTTCTCTAGAATAACTAGAGGATCACAATAACATCAAGATCATAGATCTTGGCTCAAGAATCTTCATCACATAGGGTGGATCTCCTCATAAGAAAATTCTAGGTCTCACAAAATAGATATAGCAGGAAAGTACCTCGGAGAGGGTAAAATGTAGATCAATACCGTTAGGATTATAGAGCTTACTACAAGGATTCTTATAAAATTTGGACCAAAACTGACAACGTTTGACCACCGATCGTCAAGCACAAATCTCAAAAATCTTATTTTCTCTCTTTATTTCTCTATCCTCTTTTCTCTATATGCTGTCACACAGCCCACACCCACGCTGCACTCTCTAATTTTTTTTTGTTACCCTCACCTTTTGCCCTTTCTTTCTTAATTATTGATTTGGGTTTATGGTCCAAATTATCCAAGCCCACATATGGACTGGAGCCAACAATTTACTCTTCTACATAATAGACAAATATCTAGACAATCTCTTGTTTCTAACTTGTTTTTTAGACTGATTCTATAATTCTTTTAGCAGTAGCAAATTTACATTGTTGGTCGAACGGAGAGCAATGGAAAATGTATTTTGCTAGAAACCTTTTGTGAAGACTGCCAAACAATTTTGTGAAGGAAATAATTAACTCTTCTATTTAGAAGAAGTGGGTGTTTTCTTTCCACCAAATTTCATGTCTCTTTTGGTACTTAGAAAGGGAAAAGGCAAAATGTCTTTTCTATACACTTTCTATTTTTAAATTTTGAACTACAGGGCGTCTCCTTTAACTTGGCATTTGAAGGTGTAATTGTAGGGGGTCTCTATAAAGTATTTCTAATAATTCAAACTTAAAATTGCTAACATGAGAAACAATCATTTATGGTTATAAGTTACAATTATTTACGGTTAGCTACATGAATATTTTGTCATCGTTCAGATCTATAGAAAATAATATGTTTCGTTAAGTTTAGAGTATTTATTCTCTATCTTCAAAATATATAATTATCTTTTTATTTGGCTCATTTTTATTTGACTAGCATTCTTAATCCATGCTTTAGAACTTCCATTTAATTTTTACCATCAACATTCTAAAAGAAAAAAAATCACCAAGTAAGTGAAAAAAAGCAAATAAGTACCTAATTTGATAATTTTTTTAAATAAGTACCTAATTTGACTCAATGTATAATTTTCAAGATAATATCCAAATAGGAAGGAAACTCAATTTTTTTAAATCAACCAAGTAGTATATTTCAACTCAATTTAATTTTCCAAATAGGTTTTGGGGCCACACATTAGCCAAAAATAAGTGTGGTTGTAGATAATATATAATCAGTAAAAAAATTAAAATAGGCTATAATACTGTATCTTTTATTGAATGGAAAGAAATAAACTATTTAAATGATTGTTCATGCTCTCTGCAACCATAC